>NW_024962262.1:84027996-84085825 GCF_019238085.1 Lagopus leucura
ACAATCAATCACAATCAATCACAATCAATCACAATCAATCACAATCACAAGGTTGGAAACGACCTATAAGATCATCCAGTCCAACCGTCTCCTCATCACCATTGCCACCACTAGTACTAAACCATATCACGCAGCACGTCATCCAGACACGTCTTGAACACTGCCAGGGACGGTGACTCCACCACCTCCCTGGGCAGCCATTCCAGTGCCTGACTACTCTCTGAGAGAAGAAGTTCTTCCTTATGTCCAACCTGAACCTCCTCTGATACAACTTGCGGCCATTGCCCCGTGTCCTGCTCATTGCCTGGGAGAAGAGGCCAGATCCCTCTTCACCACAGCCTCCCTTCAGGAGGTTGTGCAGTGCAATGAGGTCCCCCCTGAGCCTCCTCTTCTCCAGACTGAACAATCCCAGCTCCTTCAGCCGCTCCTCATAAGACTTGTGCTCCAGACCCCTCACCAGTTTTGTTGCCCTTCTCTGGACACGCTCCAGGATCTCAACATCTTTCCTGTAGTGAGGGGCCCAAAACTGAACACAATACTCGAGGTGCGGCCTCACCAGTGCTGAGTACAGGGAGATCACCTCCCTGCTTCTGCTGGCCACACCATTTCTAACGCAGGCCAGTATGCCGTTGGCTCTCTTGGCCACCTGAGCACACTGTCGGCTCATGTTCAGCCGAGCATCAACCAACACCCCCAGGTCCTTCTCTTCTTCACACTCATCCAGCCACTCATCCCCAAGCCTGTAACTCTGCATAGGGTTGTTATGGCCAAAATGGAGGACCCAAGACATATTTAATCACAGTGAGTCAAAGTTAACAAGTTAGAACATTGTCCATTGCATAAACTGTGCAAAGGTGCCACAGGAATTTAAAAAAAATATATCATTAAACAAATTGAGGTGAACAGTTTGCAATGCTTCTTAATTTAACCACACGAGCTGTTTCCACATATACCCTCCATAACAATGGAAGTTTCTTTGCAAGAGAGGATTTCTCATGTTTAAAGTTTCCATATTCTGACACCTCGTAACAACTGTTACAACTATTAAGGGATAAAAAAAATGAAAAAACAATTAGCACACATTGTACAGCAAATAAAAATGACAATCCTTTCTATTCAGATATTTCTTTGTCTTTTCTAAAAAGCAAGATGTACATAGCAGAGCCAATTAAGAACACAGTATTTTCCAAAGGCTAACATGCAACAGATCTATTTTCAGATGAAAAGCAAGCCATGCCAAAAGCAAATTGCCCTCCAATAACTGTCTAGATTTCTGAGATCACATATTACTTCAAAATCTGTTGAATGGATTTTGGTTCAAAATGATATTTCAGTCCACATTCCTTTTCCACAAATTTAACTTTTTTTTGCTTTGCCTTAAGAATCTATTTCTGCAGTGCTTTTTATCTGAAAATACAAAAAAAAAAAAACAAAACACCTCATAGACACTTGATAATTACATATTCTAATAAGAGTAGAAGCACATATCTGCAAGCATCTGTGTTATTACTTACCAAGATCCCTTATTCTGGGCAGTACGTTAAATGTGAAGTTTTTATAAGAAGCTATTTTCCCTTCTGGGGAAGCAATTCCCACATGAGATTCATAGATTCTCAGGCTTTTCAATTTCTTGGGAGAACGATGCTTACGCTACAAAGAAAAATAAAAACTAATTGTCAACAGTATACAACATGAAATGCGGGAAGTTTACATCTAATTGGGATTTTATTTTTTAAAAACAAAAATCTTACATGAAGAAACAGATAAACTATTGTTTGAAATATACTTTTCCTCCAAGGTTTTTTCTCTTCTAATTTCTCCCAATTAAAAAAAAAAAATGTTGCAAGACTTTATTTCCTACTTGTCAGTTCAGTACTTAAGTGAAGTCAAAGTTAGAACAACCAATTAAAATAAACACAGTCATACATATTTGCAAAGAGCAAGCAGAAGTTATGTATCTCTCTTACTCATAAAGAGTCAATTCCTTTTATCTGACATAACTCAGTAAAGGCTAGTCCACAACCTATATGTTCTTGCCTCCTTTTTTACTTTGGGCCATAAAAACTGATCTTTTTCCAGCTGTTGGAAATAATCCTTCTTGATTTGAGCAAAGCTTTCAATGCCATTTCTCATAGTAACCTTCTGGACAAAAACGTTCCGAATACAGCTTAACAAAAAGATGATGTGATACGTGGACAACCAGTCCATGGGAGCTCAAAGGGTTACAGTAAATGGGGTTATATCAGGCTGGCAGTCAGTCACTGGTAGGGTTCCAAAGCGTTTCTTGTTTCAGCCAGTGTTCTTCAATGGTTTTGTAAGCGACTTAAACACAAGGCTCAGCAGTTACTAATTGAGTTTTAGAATGGCACTGGGCTTGGAGGAGCTGTGGAGTCCCTCGAGGGCAGGGAGGCTTTGCAGAAAGATAGTGACATATCAGAGGTTTGGGCAATCACAAGCTGCATGGAGTTCAACAAAAGCAAGTGCTGGATTCATCACTTGGGACAGGGAAACACTGAATCTGCATAAAGATGGGAACGGAGGCTGGAGAGCAGTCCTGCCAAGAGGGATCTGCATATTATGGCTGACAGTTAGTTGTATCTGAGTCAGCAGGATGCCCTGGTAGCCCAAAGGGCCAGTCATATTCAGCATTGCCAGCTGTGCGAGGGAAAGGGCTGTCCTGCTTTGCTTATTCATTGATTTTGTCACTCAATTATTTCTTCTTGTGCAAAAATTAGGAGTTACCGAGCATGAAAAAAATAGAGTATATCAATCAATTCATAGGGTTTGTACATATAAATTCTAAAGTTACTGTAGCTTATATAATTTTTAAAGAGATTCTACATGAAAATTATTCTTTTTCTGTCAAGCACATACTTCATAATTTGAGGTGGGCTCTAAAATCTAACTCAAAACAGAACTTGCAATACCTTGCATACAAAAAGCCCTGCATATTATTTTAATTAAAACAAACAAACAAACACAAAACAATATCGAAGTATAACAATTTGCCAGTCAGAAGTTCTGAACACTTTCCTAAGGTATTTATATATCAGAATCTACTCTGTAACTTACAGCACTGCATGAAAAGTAATGGGCTGTAAAATACATATTTTCCCAATCTGAAAATCTGGAATTATATTGGAGCACAAGCACCTTAATTGTGAGGACTTTTTGACTTCATACAGTGTTAACTTATTACTGGCATTGAACTTCATACACGTAGCTAATTCTAAACCTAATTCCCTCCTCAAGTGCAAAGTAGGACCATAACTACTTAACCCTGGAAGAATTACCAAACTTACCCATAATGTACAAAGTCAAGGCAAAATATATCATTTTAAGAGATAACCACTGGGAGACCATTAAAGTCAGGTGTTTCTGTCAAATACAAACCATTTCTCAGGTGGCTATTCCAGCCAGTATTTCTCTCTTTTCACGTAGCAACTTTAAATTTTCAAAATAGGGCTACAAATATGATATGATGCATGTTTTTATACACCTCCCAAAAATAATATTTAAGCCTTACTATATATGACTGTGGTGGATCCCAGTGTACCCAATCGTAATTCACTTTTCCTTCATAACGGACTACGTATCTTGCCCACGGTGAAATACGATAGAGGAGTTCGCCATTTTGAGCACGAATCACCACCTATAAAACAATCATAACATACCAATGTAGTCACATAAAATTCATGAAACATTCACTGTGTAAACCATAGAAGAGAATGAAATAGTAAGGCACACAGAAATTTAATTTAAAGAATAAACAAATACGCAACGCTGGTTAAGAAAGAATGACCCTGTTCATAGGCAAAGTTTGTAAAGTGCTGGCACACCAGGCATGTCAGACACACAAATGATGTTCACAAGTAAGAGTTAAAAAGTGAAAATATATGTAAACTTAAGTAATGGGAAAATGAGCCTTTCTGAACAGGTTACTGCTATATTCCCTTACTTCCCGTCATTGCTGTTTCACCACCACATTCAAATAATTTAAATAGACAGGTAGTATAATGTCACCAAGACGAGAACCATGATTTGTTTACTATGCCAATTTTGATATCTTAATTTCTCTGCTTTTCTATGCTTCTCCGATCATGGCTGCATAGATAATAGCTGTATAGATCAGAAACATGGATTTACACAAAAGGCACAGGAAAACTTCTAAGCCAAGAAGATGATAAAGAAGAAAATTAAGATTGCTGGATGTTCTCTGTCGCTTTGAGTTCTTTCAGTTGTTTTCACCAATCTAATGCTAAAATAAATTATTTTACCTTTCTTATTTGCTGCCACCTATTTTACACAGAGCTGAAAAAAATGACTTTAATTATTAAAAATCTCACAAAACTTCACTTCGCCAGAATGTGTGATCAAACAAAAGAAATCTGTTTTGCTTGTCATCATTTTACACAACAAAAGCAAATTTAAAATGATGGACAGCATCAAGGGCTCTGTCTGGCTGCTATTAAAGCAGTTAACAAAAAAATCAGTTGTTAGGGATTTCATACAAAGATCCTGAAAACGTCTGCTTCATCTCACTCATTTCCTCAGTGTAGAACAAGTGTCAGTCTAGTTTTGATTGTTGTTTTGGTTGCCATTCAAGTAATGACAGGTAAGAACTGCGGATTTAGAACCCAGAAACGCACAAGTCACTGAAGCTTTTCACCTAAACTTTATTCTGCATTTGTTAGGAAACTGGTTGTATTTTTATTTTTTTGTTGGTTTCAGTTGTTTGTAAAAGAGAGCTGTAAACATAGTAATGAAGGGTAGAAGTTGAGCTTTCTCATCTTCAATTTAAAAAAATAAATAAAAATAAAATTGCTGTCATTTCCTAACAAGAACTCTGGTTGAAGACAATTATCAGCAATTGCCTTCTTGCCTGTAACAAGTTTTTTTATTATTATTATTATTTTGATAGATTATCTGTATCCTCAATCCAATCACATGAGAAAACAAGATGCAAATAAATATACGTGGCAGTTTAATGGAAGTTGGTTGAACAAAGGAA
This sequence comes from Lagopus leucura, assembly GCF_019238085.1. Classification (NCBI taxonomy): domain Eukaryota; kingdom Metazoa; phylum Chordata; class Aves; order Galliformes; family Phasianidae; genus Lagopus; species Lagopus leucura. The sequence goes on from NW_024962262.1 coordinate 84,033,008, forward strand.
GGAAACGTCTTTCAGCGTATAATACCAAAAGGCTATTGCACCCTAGCTTCACTGACAATTGAAGGCAGGCTTTGCTGAGAATAAGCTATTGCATACTCTGTACAGCTGCATGAAAAATCCCTTCTGCCAAAGTGCTGCGCTAGAAAGTTGCACTAAAAAGTATTTTTGCAAATTGAATCAACAATAAAGATCCTCCTGTCCAATACTGATATAATTTGCATATTACTTCTAAAAACTACCTCCTCCTTCTGACAGCACACTTCTGATGATGTTATTGCTTGTTTTATTAAGTTTGTTCCAATTTATTAGAAATAATGAATTACTGCATATAATAACTATTGATAACCATCTTCACATTCCTTTTTTCTCTCTAACACACTAGTGGAATTTATGCTATATAAGACTATGAGAAGTGGGAGCATTTATATAAGGTAATTCAACTAAATATAAAACATCAATTGATTAGATGTGGGTCAGGCTTGATTTAAAAATGATTCTGGGAAGGTGAATGAGGAGAGAAAAAAGTTATGAAATATCAAAAACAGACACGTACTCTTTAATTCGTTAAGCAATGAAAAACTCTCAAGAAAACAGCAGATTAGAAACATTTAAATATGATCACACAGCTATTTCCCTATTTTTAAGTCACACTTCCCATTTATGCTGCACAAATGAGAATTTAATTGATCTCTATTCCATACATCTGAAATTACAGAATTTTCCTTCTTCCACAGACACTCATGTCATACTATTTCCTCATTTCTGAATTTATACAAAATGACTTGTGAAAAACTGATGAGTACTCTAAGTATCTATCCAGTCAAGTTTGTTAGACTTTTCATGAACTTACAGACTTTTGTAGGAGCAATAAAAATCCCTATGAGTTTTAATAGCCAGAAGTCAAACTGCAATAATAAAAAAAAAAAAATTATTGAGAAGCAGAGGTACAGATGATTTTCTCTGTGCTGAATAGTGAACATTCATAAGCAGGTTGTGCTAATACACCATCTTCTGCAAATGCTGGGTTTACACAATTAAATTTATTAAAGAAGTGATTTTCTTTGCTCTTCATCCCTAATAATATCTAAATTTTTGTCTTAAAATATAAAATATTTAAATTGTCCTTTAAATATAGGACAACTCAGCTTACAGTTTGACTATGCAAATATAAGAAAACTCAAGAAAATAACTTTTTTCAACAACAGAAGTGGTACAATTTAACTCTGCAAATATCAGAAAACCTCTAAAGAGCGGGAATAAGCACTTCAGTTACACAAGTAGTTAGAAAATACTTCTGTTACTTTCTTCACAGTTTAAATCTTCTTAAAACAAAGAGCAATTTCAGATACAGCCATGGCTGAATCTGGTCGAACCTCAAACTTCACCATGATTACCACTAGTAGAAACCTTAATGCCCCCCATGTGCTTTTAATGTCATGAGTGCTCAGGAATATTAATGCTTTTAATATTTTTCAAACAACTGAAACCAACAAAAATATGAGTGCTCAGGAATATTAATGCTTTTAATGTCATGAGAACTCAGGAAATAAATCATTACACTAGTAAAGTTGAATTCACTTCTCTAGTTTACAAGAAAAAAAAAATAGTTTATTTAGAGCTATTCCAAGTTATGAACCTAGCATTTTCAGTGATTGTTTCATAAGCTTACTTAACCCTTTTCTCAAATTTACATGAATGCCATTTATGAAACTTCCCTGTAACTACTAGGTTCTATAATTCATCCTATTATTCCTTTACGTGACAATATTAAGGAAAATGGATTCATAAATTACAAAGACTTAAATTTTTAAAAGTGTTACCTGAATATAGGACTTAGGACTTCTATACCATTATGTTTAGCTGAGGGATGACAAAACACTGCAAAATCTTGAACGGTGCCCCAACACAAATAGCAATTCAGAACAAGAGCAAGAGAAACTCTTCAAGAAAAATGGTCCAATAACTATTGTTTTCTTACTTATCTAAGCATTTCTTGAAACAACTAATTAAAATGAAAGTTCTATTATAATTAATTCTTTTATAAAACATGCATGTAAAACTAAAAGATGCATAAATAACTCATGCTCTACTTGTCCACAGTATTACCTATGACTCATTCTTTGCAGTGCTCACAGATGAGACGTAGCCACCATACACAGGCTACACATACTGCACTAGGTTATATATACATGAAGAATACTGAATATAGTCATTACACAATGTACCTATGAGTCTACTTAGCAGATACTTCGTTTCTGCTCTAAATTTGATTTTTTTACTCATTTAAAAATAGTATTTGAAAGTTATTGTGCATAACCTAAGCTAGTTACAGCTTAGTCCATCAACATTTTATAGCCGAGTTTACATTTCCTAATTACCTAACCAATGTTCTCCACAGAAAAATGTATAAAATTATGATGTTCATTAAACAGGCTGATTCAAAATGGTCTTGGGATTTACCTACTTCATTTTTAAGAGGTTCCCATTCTTTGCTTAATGTATATGTGAAAGGACATTATACTATTTGGTATAAACCCTCTAATCCCATTAATAAAGCACCAAAATGCATAATAATATAACATGATATGCAAACTGGCAATAGTCTAGCTACTAATGACAACAAACCTTTTCACCCTTACGAAGTTTTAAAGAAAATCGTAGATAAAAATATTTGATATTTTCAATTTTATTACCATTTCTTCAATTACTGATGACTTTCAAGAACATACAGCATTGTTTTGCTGGCTTTTGAGAACATGGACCTGTTTGAACCTGATGAGAGTCAAGAAAACAATAAGAGGGCTGGAACAACGCTCCTCCGAATGGGGGCTGAGGGAACTGGTGTTGTTCAGATTGAAGAAGAGAGTATAGTTATGAACCTCTTTCTTTGGCTCTTAGGATTTAAATTCCTTTCTAGATACCAACTATGTTAAAATAATCAGAAAAGAGATTTATCATTGGTCACTACAGAAGAACCTCCAAGAGGTCAAGTATAAGGGAAAAAGGAAACTCATGTTTTTCATGTTCATAAAACTCATGTTCATAAAACTCATCCGCTTCTATTCTATGTTTAAAATAATCTGTTAAGAAATGGCTGAATCTAGGTTAAGAAGAAATCTATGCATCAGAAGAGTTACATACATACTGTCCATACTTAAGCAGAAAAACAGAGTAAACAAGTAAACAAACAAGCAGATAAAGTACTTGTTACCACCTACATTAAGATTGAAGATTAACTTCCTTACCAATAGAGTATTATTTCATGAGAGCTGCTCTAAAAGTAATGTCTCCTATGTTACTGTGTTGGCCCACAACATCAGAGGCAGATGTTGGCGGTATGGAAGTAGAGACTGAATCTTCCCATCAATTACATTTCATTTTGTTACCATGTGACAGATGGCAACAGAGGGGCAGTCCGACAGAATGGCATCTGACACAGATGAGCATATGAAGCAAAGGTGTGTCACTGAATTCCTCCATGTGGAAAAAATTGCATACACTGACATTCATTGATACTTTTTTTATGTTTATGGAAACCAAACAGTAGATGTGAACACCTAAGGCAGCGGGTGGTACGTTTTAGCAGTGGTGACAGTAATGTGAAAGACAAGCCACGTTCCAGAAAGCCATGGTTGTTTATTTTGTCTTGTTGTGTTTTGCCAGCTCTTGTTCATCACTGGCAAAAACACATAGCTAACAATAGTGACTGTTGAAAAATAATGTTTTGTGGCTGAGAATTCAGTCTATCAAAGTGCTATTGTACTCTTTGTATATATTTATTTCCATGAATACTACAAGGCATTACTTTCAGAGCAACCTACATACTACCAGCAAACTGCATAAAACATAGGCAGTTTGACAAGTTTTTTTTTTGTGGAGGGGAGGATGTATCTCACATTAGTTAATCTAGTGCATATTTCATATTTAAAATTTTATATATATGTCTTTTATCTACTTACCCATACTTTTTGAGTTGCTTATCCACTGGTATTTTACAGTACAAACTTCCAGAAAATTCAAAATTAATCATACAGAATTTGCCTACATTAACACTAGATATACCTCATCCATTGTTGTTTTGTTTTCCCTCCAGCGGTAATTATATTCACACAAGAAGTATAAACTCTGGCAACTGCAAAAGCCAGAAGCACACAATATTCAAAGTGAAATATCAGTATAAGTACACACATAAGTACATTACATAAATGCTCTCAGACAAACATGCAAATGTCAGAAAGATAGAATGAAAGCATTCTTTAAAATTTGACATTTATGTTGTTCAACAAATGTATGGGCACAGATATGTAAATCATATATGTGTAACTGTAGAATAATAAAAAGCAAAGAGCTTCTGCTAAGCTGCTCACCTCTCATATTGAACGTTTTAAAATGGGTGTTTTATTTACATTTTCCATTATAGAAATGTTTAAACATTCCTGTTTGAAACTTTCAGCACACCTGAAGTTTAGCATCCAAGACCACTATGATTAGTGAAGTAGATTTCACAGATGAGTACACCCAATGTAGTGAAAAGATGCCCTGGTAACCTGAGGCATCAATGCTGCTAAAGTGATTAATTTTGAAGTAAGAAATTCCGCATCTAAGTAAAATCACCAAAAAAACTGGAATGTACAGCTGTAATAAGAGCAAATGCATATAAAGAAATTGCTGACCTTGAAGGTATGTTAAAATTGATGAGCAAAGATGCATTATTTTAATAATGCTGAACTAACACAAGAAAAAGTAGGAACTAAATCTCAGAATAATGTTAGTATCAAAATGCCAAGGTGCCTGTCCCACTAGAGTAGAGGAGATTTATGAAATTGAGAGTAAGCTGTAGGATAAAACTAAGTACATTCTCAAAAGCAGTCTATTACACTTAGCAAAAAACAAACAAACAAACAAACAAGCAAAAAAAAAAAAAAAAAAACACTCTGAGGGCAGCCTAGCCTTACAGAAAGGCAATAACACATTGGAGTAACTGAGAAGCTGAAATAGTTCCATTTAATTTAATGGTGCTTCCAAGGCAGGACAAGTGAGATTCAGTGACCTCAATTTACACATACATTAAACATTTTAGATCCTCTCAAATACCCCACTATTCTTTCTGTCTTTCCATATGGCCTACAAGACATCTGTCAGTCCCTTGTACAAGTAGTCTCTAGCTTTTGATTTAAAAGTAGGCTCTTAGATTCAGTCAGCTTTCCATCTATTCTGAGTTAGTGAAAAATTTGGGCTTTTTATGACCTTTAAACCATACAGTCCTTTCTTAAATTATTTATGACAATGAGCAGTCTGAAAGGTTTTCAAGTCCAATACTTGTTCAGTGACAAATAAGAATTGTTTAAACAAAGTATAAAGCTACATACAAAATAGAGATTCTTGTGATCATGCTATTTTTTTTTGACAGGTTGAACTGTGCAACAAACACTGTTTAAAATTCATACATGTTTATGAATTTCATTTCTTTATTTTTGTATTACTCTTCTATCCTTATTTTCATGTTGGCTTTACCTGGCTATCTCACCTTCCTGCATACATACAAATTCAGATCGTCAAAACAGGATGACAGAATCACTCAACTAACAGTTACAGACAAGATCATACACAATTTCTTTCCCATTTATAGCCTCCATGCCCCTCAAACTCCTGACCTGAAAGCATACAAATTCAACATGCAAGTGTTATTTTCAGTTACAACATTACTTATTAAGTCATCTACCCCTGTTTCTCACTAATGGTGATGCAGAGTCAAGCACTAAAAATTGAAAACAAGGAATTGTCATAGAGACATTGTGATTTATAGTTTTCAAATTAAAAACCTGAGAAAATTTTCTTTGAAAAAACACTCTTGCAGATGCTAAAGAATTAAGAGTGATATTTTGCACTTCAGTAAATTTGTTACACCCTGCCTTGACATATATATTAGAGATGAGGAGACAGACAGAAAAGAGGAGGAGATAATGAAAATATCATGCAAACCAATAAACTGCTCTGAAACACCGTATCATTATTTCATTACTTTAATGGCTCAAAAGCCCTTGGAATGATTATTGGTACATGTGGCTTTTAATAAAACAATGAAATTAGAATGACCATCAAACTAACAATAGCTAACACATAATGAGAGTGTGGATTACCTTTAATACAAATATGGAAGTGTCAGTGATTTGCTATTTACAACGGCAGTAAGCTATTACTTTCATACATTATAACATTTTTTCATTAGCTTTTTTTTTTTTTTTTTTCATTTCTGAGAAAAGATAGTGTGAATTTAAAAAAAAAAAATGAAAGACAAAAACAGGCACAAACACCATCTCAACTCAGTTACATGCATGCGATCTGAAAAAAAGGGACTGAGAAGATAGAATTATGTCAGGATTAGGTCTGGAAGACTTTTCAGAAAGTCTAAACAAGTTAGATACTGAAATATGACAATTTTTTAACACTCTATGATTAGAAATTAACCATCAAGGTATTTCCCTTCCTCAGTTGCATGGAAAGCAAAAACAACTTGTACACCAACACTTTTTCTAATAAACGCTGTAAAACAAGGTTTTTAATTTCTATATCAGTAAAAAAAGGGAAAAGATAGAAAGCACAGGTTTACAAGAATAGAAAAGAATCTGAACCAACTCAAGTTTATCTCTCTAAATATTTGTACCTGAAGCTTTCTGCTACATTAAAAAAAAAAAATGGCCTTACATTTTAATTCATAAGTGCAGTTTGGTTTCAAAGATTTCTATTTCTATATTCAAGTCATTCATACAATCCTGCTATGAGATCATTTTTCTTTTTTCTTAAATTGATCATCCTTCTGTTTTCAGCTACCTCAAGCTACCACATAAATAGAGAAGTGAAGTTTTATAATTAGTTGAAAATAGCTTTTCCCTGGACACCTTTGACTTTTATTCCACCAAACATATCAGGTCCTCAATATTCAATAGAATACATGGTTAAGATTATCTTCTTTTGGTAGTGGTTGATTCAAACTAACCATATATACAAGACTAAATGACCACCAATTCTGCATTCTGCACACACGAAACAATAGGGCAAATATTACCATTATTTCTACTGGTCATACCAGTTTATAAGCAAAGAACTTCTACCCTACATCTGATCTAAAAGCAATTTTCCTATTCAGGGAATATTGACCAGATACCAAAAAAAAAAAAAAAAAAAGGAAAGAAAATCCCCCCCCAAAAAACAGTATGCTGCTTCCAGTTCAGCCATGTGTTTTTAACTAAACCTCTCAGAGCAAACCGAGGCAGCTTTACAGCTGGCAGATGTTGCATATCCAACATTTTCATGTTCATGGGCTCAAACTACTCCAGGACTGGCTTTTCTCCCTATTCTGGAGTGAGGAATGCTTTTGGTAAGGCAATGCAAACTGCTAAAGAATATAGGACCAGAATGCAAGGTTTCTTGTCTCCCACAGTCATCTTTAAAAGAGGATACAAAGAAAATTCAAATGCCCAGAGAAAATATATAAATAAGCAAGCAAGCAAACAAGGACATAACGCTGTTAAGAGCATTATTCTGTAATTCAACCTGATACATTTCAGAGAATCCACGCAAAGAGAGCAAAACCTCAGCAGCCTCTGCAGTAGAAGAAAAAGAAAGAACAAGCAGACATTGCTTCACTACTGCTGCACTGTTTTTGCCCCTGTACATCCCTGCCTCACAAAGACCAAGATTGGCACAAAGGCAGTGGGTTAGGCAGGTTGGTAACAACAGTAAAGGAGAAGATTGAGATACTTTTTTGCTTCAGCCTTCCCAGATAACTGCTCACCACACAGCCCTCAAACATTTGGTTTGGTAGGAGGGGATTGGGGAAGGAACTTGAAGATCCACAAGTCTATGAATCCCAATGAGATGCATCCCAGAGGCCTAATGGACTTGGCTGATGTGGTTGCCAAGCCCCTCCTGATGGCATTTAAATAGTCATCACCGAATGGCCTGGGTTGGAAGGGACCTCAAGGATCATGAATCTCCAGCCTCCCTGCCACAGGCAGGGGCCACCAACCTCCACATTTAATACTAGACCAGGCTGCCCAGGGCCCCATCCAATCTGTCCTTGAACGCCTCTAAGGATGGGGCATCCACAACCTTCCTGGGCAGCCTGTTCCAGCACTTCACTACTCTCTCTGTAAAGACATTCCCCCTGACATCTAACCTAAATCTTTCCTCCCTCAACTTAAAACCATTTCCCCTTGTTCTGCCATTATCTACCCTCTCAAAGAGTTGATTCCTCTCCTGTTTGTAGGCTCCCTTTAGGTACTGAAAGGCTGCAATTAGGTCACCCCGTAGCCTTCTCTTCTTCAGGCTGAAGAAGCCCAGCTCCCTCAACCTGTCTTTGTAGGGGAGGTGCTCCAGTCCCCTGATCATCTTTGTGGCTCTCCTCTGGACCCTCTCCAACAGCTCCCTTTCTTTCTTGTACTGGGGGCTGTACTCCAGATGGGGCCTCACAAGAGCAGAGAAGGACAATCGCCACCCTGTCCCTGCTGTCCAACACCCCTCTTCTGATGGAGCCCAGGATACCATTTATTTGCTTTCCAAGCTGCAAGAGCACAGTGCTGGCTCATGTTAAGTTTTCCATCCACCAGGACCCCCAGGTCCCCATCATGGCAATCAGATGAAGTCCCTGGTGACTGGAAAAAAGGTAACATCATACTCATTTTTAAAAAGGGTAAAAAAATAACCCTGGGAACTACTAAACCTGATTGTTTCATCTCTATGCCAGGGAAGATAATGAAACAGATCTTCCTGAAAGCTGTGCTAAGGCCTACAGAAAGCAGGGAGGTGAGATGGGAAAACCGGCATGGCTTCACCAAGGGCAAATCCTGCATGATCAACCTAGCCTAGTGGCCTTCTATGATGGTGTCCACTGATGCAGTGGACAATGTCATCTATCTGGACTCTCGTAGAACCTTTGACATAGTATCCCACAACAACTTTCTCTCCAAATTAGAAAATAATGATGGGTGGACTGTTGGATGGATAAAGAACTGGCTGCAGGATTAAGTCCAGAGAGCAATAGTCAAAGGCTCAATGTTTAGATTGCTATTGTGACAAGCAGTATCCCCCCATGGGCCAGTGCTGGGGACAATATTCTTTAATATCTTCATCAATGACATCAATAGTGGGGCAGTGGGGTCGAGTGCATCCTCAGCATTTTTACTGACGATGCCAAGCTGTGGGGTGCAGTTGACACACTAGAGGAACACAATGACATCCAAAGGGACCTATGCAGGCTTGAGCAGGGGGCCCAGGTGAACCTCATGAAGTTCAACAAATCCAAGTGCAAAGTATTGTACCTGGGTCAACTCCCATTACCATTACAAACTGGGGAATAAAACAATTGAGAGCAGTCCTGTCAAAAAAGACCTGAAGGCACTGGTGAATGGCAAACTGGTCACGAGCCAGCAGTGTGCCCTCACAACCCAGAAAACCAACTGTATCCTGGGCTGCATCAAAAGAAGCATGACCAGCAGATTGAGGGAGGTGATCCTGCCCCTCTATTCTGTGCTCCTAAAGGCCTCACCTGGATTACTGCATCCAGCTGTGGAGTCTTCAGTATAAGAGGGACATGAACCTATTGGAAAGCGTCCAGAGGAAGGCCAAAAAAATGATCCATAGAATGGAACAGCCCTCCTATGAAGACAGGCTAAAGAGCCGATACTCTAGCCTGGAGAAGAGAAGGCTGTGAGATGATCTAATAGTGATCTTTCAATATCTAAAAGAAAGCTACAGGAAAGAAGGGTGTAGATTCTAGCAGAGACAGGTTGCCCAGTTATGAGGTTGATGCCCTGTCTCTGGAAACTTTCAACGCAAGGCCCTGGGCAACCTGATATATTTGTGGATGTCCCTGTTCATTGCAGGGGAATTAGACTCTAAGGATTCTATGCTATTTGTTAAAAAGCTAATTCAGTGTAAACTCTGAAAAGATGTTTCAGAAAACACATAAAAGTATTTTTTGTCTGTCAGGTTGTTCTTCATAAATTGCAAGTCAGCTAAAATGGAAAGGAAAAGTAATGGAATGCTCTAGTCACATTACTCAAGGTCTACCCTTTTCAACTTACTATCAAATCAAAATTAGTCATGACAAAGCTGCCTGCTTTAGAAAAATAAATAAAGAGTTACCAAGTGGTCAAGCCTCTATTTCAGATATTGGAAAAAAATGCTGTCTAGTTATTGGACACACTTGAATACTTCTCAGGTGATTTTATGTTTAACAATAATTCTGTGAAGTAGTATCTTTGATTCAGAAGTCACTGGGGGGGAAATTTTCCGTGCAGATCATTTGTCTGAAAATACTCAATCACACCAGACTCTAAACTTATCAGGGATATTCAGAATTTTCCCCTTCATCCCTCTCACTGTGCAAAATTAAAATAAATAAATAAAATCAATAATAAATGAAAGAAGGAAAAAAGTCTAACTCCAAAGTTAAGCCTAACTCCAAAGTTAAGCCATGCTCAGACTTTCCAAAAGAGGGAGATATAACTCCATTTGTGAATTAAGCATTTCTATTTCAATGAAGAATCTAAAAACGTGTTTAACTAGTTTACTAGAACAAATTAAAAAAGAAAATTGTTTTTTTTCCCCCCCTCCATTTCCCTGCTTCACTTAGACATGTATACTAACAAAAATGTACAGAAAATAAATACAGTATCTATTTGGATACAGTATAATTCAAGAGACAGATACAGTAGCCTACTATTACAAAAACTTCCATATAGATAGAGATACAAATAACATATGAGCATCAAAATCAAGCGAACAACAGGAGAACTATTAATAACAAAAGCACTATAACACGGAAATATGCCCAGTATATTTCAACAGGCACCAGACTACAGACACCGCTTCACTTAACCATCAACTACTCTAAAAATTCATGGGCTACTATAGGAAAATACAATAAGCTAATAGTGTCATATTTTGTGTAGCTAATAGCTATTAGGTATTTACAGACAATTAGAATATTTCATAAAAAAGAGAACACCACGTATTTACCTTGCAGGACATCATTCAAACTAGAATCTAGAATCCAGATTTTGAAAAACTCTTTCAAAAGCCAAGTCAATAAAAGTAAAACTGGAATCTCTAAAAATATAATTCAATAAATTTTTTTTTCTCACTGAGACTTAACCCGAATCACATTACCATAACAACAGTGATGACGATTAAAAAATATAAAACTTCTCTATACACTATATAAAAACATTCATATGTATTAAATAATTAAGAGGCTTGGGACAGCATGATTTGAAAAGCAATCATAGTTAGAAAGCAGATTACACACAGTAAGTGCAACTTATTAGAGCTGTTTTAAGCCACGTCAAGTAGAAAACAAGCTACTGAAGTACATAATTGGCATATTAAAGCACTATGACATACCCTCTACTCTAAAGCATTTGTGTAAAGGATAACTGATGCATAATGAACCTTGTGACTGGGTGGCTGTGGCATTGCTGGTTTTTTTTTGGTGCTTCCATTCACAGTTCTTTCAAAGCAATGAAGAAATGCTTTTAGATGAAATAGCACAGTTTCCTGTGACACATCCACAGTATTTTACAAATGACTGAGGTAGCTTCTGGCAATGGCCCTTTCACTGTCCTTCTCTCTTCTTGTTATTTTTCTCCACAGTAACAGTCTTGATCACATTTGGCCACAGCCTCTTTGGTAGATAATACGGAGAAAAATTCAAACCATCCACGCCACTCCACCATCCTGATGTGTTTTCTGCATTATGATGTCATCTTCCAGGGATAAGCTCCCCTGGAAGTCTCTCTATACATTGTTAGCTGCATTAGTTTAGCTACTTTTTGATAACCTAAAAGAGAATACCATTAATGTTTCATTATAATGCCTCAGAAAAAAGTCTACTTCTACCAATTCCTGTGTTACCTACAGAGATTCCAAGACAGGACTTGAGCATCAACCATATGGAACCGCATGGAATAGTTCCATTATAAGAGTTTATCCTCCACTTCATCCTCTGCCTACAATTTTCTCTTAACAATATTATAGAGAAATACAGCTGAGAACTAGAATTTCTAAATTACCAGTAGTCACATCATAGTTAACAGGTTAACATAGGTTAACAGCTTTAACCTATTAGTGACTCTATCCTAAAAACAAACCAAAAAAACCTCAGAACATAGTCATATGTGTAGACTTAAACTGGACCCTCAGGCTCCAAATTCTCATTTGAAGACTTCTTTTTAAGAAGCATTGAATTCTTTCCCCTAAAAAAAAAAAAAAAAAAAAATTACATTTTGCTCTAGAGCATACCCATTATCAATTGAAACAATTCATCTTTTGTATGGCTAAACTAAAAGGAAACAATTTTTTAAATGGCAAAACCTCCTACCAAGGAATTGTGCAGTCACCAAGTCACAGGAGAGCTCAGCCTGCCAAAATAACTGAACAAAAACATTCTCAAGTGCTGGGCTCAATCCGGAGAAAAAAAAAAAAAAAAAACACAACCTAAGTCTCTAAAAGGCTCTGAAGAGCAACAGTCCACTGTATCACAATGATTTATGGCTGCTACAACTTCTATGTGCCCATGAGTAGTTGCACGTTGCCTATTTGGATTTGATAAACAAAGTAAGAGACCATTTTTGTCCCACTGAGAAAACTCTTCCTGCCAGTAAATTTAATCTGTAGTTAACAGCGAATTTGACAATAACTTGCTAACAATCATGCAATGAAACAAAAGGCAGTGCCACACACTAAGGCTTTACTTCCCCATTTCGCTCCACTGAGGTACTGAATGTACCTCATTATAGAAATGATATGGACATAGATATGCTACCCCAGTCCTGTTCCCTATAGTTCAAAATGCCAGTGACACTATGTCTGCTCCTTGCTGCACACAAATGACACAGCATGATGCTTCAAGACACTCATTCCAATCACTGTTCAACTTAGCAGAGCTGAGGTTTTACTCCTCTCACTCACTTGAAGACATGAAATTTAAAGTGACATTGCACTTAGACTATGAGCAAGAATATTTTCCCCACATACAGCTGAGGTGGAAGCAGGAAATATTAGATTTGTATGTATGAGAAAGCAAGGAACACTTCTTCAGAAAACTTATGGAATTACCTCAGCTAGGGGTATCTGGGCTCCCTTTGTATGTAGACTGTTGTCTGACTACGTGTAATCCATTTACATCTTACGTTTAAAGGAAAAAGCCACTACATCCCTAACACTTCTATACCTAGCAACCTAGCTACAAATCTGTTATTTATTCACGTCTACTATTCTTTCATGTTCACATTAAAAATGCTTTCACACTTTGACTGCAGCCTACTTGAAACACATGAGACTTGAACTTGAAACCTGTCTTATACTATGCTACTGGACTTCCTGATCAGTAAGGCCAGCTGCAACATCATCTATTTCATTATTGTCAGTAATTACACTTGATGAATTTTACTGACAGTGGTTCCCTGACACTGATTAACCTACTTGCTCACCACATTTGATTCTTTTTCAAGGTTTTCATGCTCAACACAGAGCATGCACCTCTATGAGTTACTAGATAGAGTGGTAAAAAATTGTAAATATGAAGTTTTTCTTTCCAACCAATTTTCCTTTCCCCAGAATCTCATAGGTACAAAAATGTACTTTTAGGTACTTTAAATGTGGTTAGTGTGTGTTAAAGCATTGCAATGTAAAGCAGTTCCGCTTTTGCACACATTAATGTTAAAAAGCATTATATATTTCAACTAGAAAACTATCCAAAACCAGGAGAGGTGGTATTTTTGTACAGAATAAGAAATTATGACTTATTAGCCATGGTGCCAGCCTCAATTTTGTATTTTGGATATACTTTTTTCTTACTGTCATCTATCTACATGCAATTACATAAAAGCTATCTAAGAAAGCTACCCAGTGGTAGTTAATTTATATAGCCTCAAGAAGACTACACAAAACCAATGAATGCAGTCATCCCTGAAGTTTTTCAGACAATTTTCCTAATCTTTACCATACCATTGCAAAGTTACACTCTGAAGACATCCTAACACTTGCCTGCATAAGTTAAGAGGAATAAACCTAAATCAATTACATGGAGCTAAATTTCATTAAGATATGAATAAGATCTGGATGTGCACAGTGTTTTTATTTCAAGCACCTACTCAACATGTTGTCAGATAAAGCACCAGATAAATTTATAAGGTTAACAATATCATTTCAAAAAATCATAGTCAACTGTCGCTACTTGAAAGTTTAACAATTATTATTTTAGTACTATTTAATTTCTCAAGCACACAGAAGAAAAATTTTACAGTTCATCTTACACCAATGTCAAATTAGAAATTATTTTCTATCCAACATTCTGAAGCAGCAGATAGTCCACAATTGTAATTGCCAATATTTTATATTTACTATGCTTTATTATTTGTGTCAAAATGTTTTAGAATTTGATTGTTAGTCATGAATTTGGAAGGTAATTTTCTCTAGATTTGAATTTTTATTAGCTTCTATTTTCCAGTTGTTCTTCGTTTTCTGTTTTGATCTTTTGTATTCCTATGAAGAATATTAAACAAGTTCTCCAACACAGATAATAAGATTTCAATTTTTAATGGTGTTATCACCAGACCTAAGCTTCACTGGCACTATTTCAAAATCATAGACTGCTACAATAAAAACTGAATTTACAGGTACTTTCAGCAGATACAATACTCCACCAAGTTATGGAGGGAGCGTTGATCTGCCTGAGGGGAAAAAAGAAAAAGGCACTACAGAGGGACTGGATCAATGGGCTAAGGTTAACTGTATGAGTTCCAATAGGGCCAAGTGTCAGGCCCTGCATTTTGGCTACAACAACCCCAGGCAGCCCTACAGGCTTGGGGAGGAGTGGCTGGAAAGCTGCCTGATGGAAAGGAACCCTGGTGTACTGATGGGCAATAGGCTGAATATGAGCCAGCAGCATGTCCAGGTGGCCAAGGTCAATGGCATCCTGGTTTCTATCAGGAATAGTATGGTGAGCAGGACTAGGGAAGCAATCCTGCTCCTCTACTCAGCATTGGTGAGGCTCCACCTCAAGTACTGTGTTCAGTTTTGGGCACCTCAGGACAGAAAGGACATTGAGGTGCTGGAGCAGGTCCAAAGAAGGGCAACAAGGCTTGTGAAGGGCTTGGACAATATGCCCTGTGAGGAGAGACTGAAGGAACTGGGGCTGTTTAGTCTGGGGAAAAGGAGGCTGAGGGAAGACCTTACTGCTTCTCTTCAAATACCTGAAAGATGCTTATAGCAAGGGTGGTGTTGGTCTCTTCTCACTGGTGACAGGATGAGGGGAAATGGCATCAAGATGTGCCAGGGTAAGTTTAGGCTGGATATCAGAAAACACTAGTCTACAGAAAAGGTTGTTAAGTACTGAAATAGGCTCCCCAGGGAGGTGGTGGAGTCACCATCCCTGAATGTGGGATGGTTTAAAAACCATCTTGATTGTGGTGCTTAGGGACGTGATTTAGCGGAGGACTGTTAGAGTTATATGGTTAGGTTATGATTGGACTTGATCTTCAAGGTCTTTTCCAACCTGAGCAATTTGAAGATTCTATGATATACAAATAACAAGCAAAAACAATGATGTGGAACACAAATTCCTGCACGTGCATCACAACAAGACTTACTAAGGAAGCCTATCCACCTGAATTCTTCTAATAGCTTGCTTATATACTATGAAAAAGAAATTGGGAACACTGTCAATGAAAGAAAAATTGAGTCATTTCTGACAATGAAAGTAGATAACACTCACCCCCTCCTCACAAGGAGGGGGTCATCTATCCGAAAATAAAAAGCACTCATAACAAAACAGCAACTATATTTGTTCACCAAGTAACTCTTCATAAGTTCCCTCATGGACCTAGGAGGAGCTTTGGAAATACCTGGTGTTATTATCACCAAGTAACAACAACAAAAAAATACTTTGTTATTTTCAAAGAAAAAAGAAGGTGCCTAACTGCTATAAGCATCTATTCCTTCACACACACACACACACACACACACGTGTAAAAAGCATACTAAAATGCAAGGCTATTGGTTGTTGTGGTGTTTTCTTTTTTTGTGGGTTTTTTTTTTTTTTTTTTGAACTCACCTTCTCTAATGTCTTTCTTTGGTTATGAGAAGGCTGCCTGAAGAGCTGCAGTAGATGGTCTACTACTACTGAACAAGAAAATGTTTGACCTCTGTTCTTTATTTATTTTCCTATAAAAATATTTTGTGACCTGGTCTAAATTAGTGTCACCAGCCACACTGCATCCATTTCCATTCTGGTTCAGAAATTACTTATTTAAAAGAAATGACCTTGTCACAATTTCAGAACTTGGCATTCACCTGTGTAGAACTCAATACAAAAATAGTATAGAGAGAAGCTAAAGATAAGGACTTTCTGGAAGAACTGTTTTCCTCCTAGCAGATTACTCAAATCTGTATGTGAATGTCTGGAACTGACTACTTAAATATTTAAACATTAATACTGGCAAAATAAATTCTAAAAACTTATGATGCCCTTATGCTTTTTACAGTAATGCAATATAAATACACACACACACCCCAACAACAACTTTTTTTCTTGCTAGTATATTATACACAGACAACACTGCCTGTGTCTGTAAACATTACCTCTGCAATCTGCATAATTTCTATCTACATAAAATGCAATATTCTTAGCTTTTACATGAATGAAGAACTGCAAAACATTGTTCTACTACACAAATTCTAACGATCCCCAAAACCAACAAATCCATGAATGGCTAATTAAGCTGCTAATAAAAGAGCAGCAGTTCTATGAATCTGTTACTGGAGTGATAGCAGACAGAAAGATGATCCATAACATGAAGATAATGTACACTCTTACCACATGGAATATTCCAACCTCACTTCAGATTTTGTGATAGATAAGCCATCTCAGAATCACCTTACCTTAACTGAGGAATTTTTTTCACGCGTTACTTTATGATACATAAATGCACAGAAAAGAAATATTAATGATGCGTTAGATTCATAAGCACCAATAACAAAAAATAATCATGAAATATTATCAGAAAAGTTACATAAGATGTTTGAATGCATATTGTGTGGGTGAAATTATCAGTATAACTACATGTACTTGTATTTTAAGTGCAAAGATATCAAAATTTGATTCACATCAGGATGTATGCATTCAAAAGCTAAACAGACTCAGGGGCAGACAGAACAACAACAGTTTACCTTCACGGACCTCTTTGGTAATTAAACATTTTGAGTGTCAGTCATAACTGCATGTCCTTGTTTAGAGCAAACTGCACAAAAGCACAATTAAAGACAAGGGGGAGGAGCGAAAAAAAAAAAAAAGAAAGAAATCAAACCCACATTCTGTTCTGCCAGCCTCTTCAGAAGGCTCAGAGCAACTACAGAACTACAACGAATAACATGACTGATATTAACAGTCATCCTGGGTAACCCAAAATTCTATATATTAAACCAATTATGAGCAGTATTGTCTTTGCCTTACAGATGGCAAATGGAAAGAGAGTAAGTACTGTACAGATCTGCTGTTTAAAAGTAGGAAATATGACCATGATTATACAAAGACACAACTCAATTTTGCCAAGCATTCTTAGGAATACACATTATTTGCTAATAGTTATCAACACTTCTCATCATTCTCACCTTTTATCTCTATACTGAGCATAGAACATTCTATAGTAGCTGAGCACACTAATTTTGAAAATGCAACATAAATAAAAGGCAGTATAGCAGCAATTAGAGAACAACCTATTTATCTCTAAATTATAGAAAATATCAGTAACCATTCTCTAGTGTCGTAAATTATTGTTTAATCACCACATTTTTGTTGCAGAGAAAAGTTTTCTCCCCTGCTCTGCAAAATAAAATCAGCTTTCTCACACCTCTGAATGCCTAATCCTAAATTTCAATTCATTCATATTTACTACTGAGACAATTTTCTAAACCATAATAAACACAGCATTAAGTACATATATTGAGCAAACATTTCCAGTACGTATTCTTTGCTTTGGCAGATTCCATTTCATTAAGATCAGATTTTTAATGGATTTTTTTTTATGTGCTAATTTTGTTGATGGGAGCCCTGAGACTGTAGTATATGTATTATACAAACACTCCCAGTTGATTAGTTTTCTTATATATGATTTCATATATTTCTTTCCTTAATTACTCATTGCTGACCCCTGTTATCATTTGACATCTTTAGAACACAAGCTCAAATTGCAACAGCCAAATTTTCAGAAGTATATCACAGTGAGGGAAATCAGTATTCATGTATAAATAACCACATCCAGTGATAGATATTGCTGTGTATATAATGACACGAGGCATAAAAATTGTGGTATTTGACAGCTCAAAGAAACATTCAGTTAATTTCTGAAAGTCAGGACTTCATGCTCATGAAATACAACTGGTGATAAGCTTTCCATCATTCTGTATTTAGCTCAAATTCCTTAAGCTATGTCTACGGATCAATATTCTTAATTACTAAGTGTTAAGAGTTAAGTTTTAAAAGGCTAGATATACTACATACAAACAGAACACTTGAAAAGTTATAGTTAAAAGCATAGCACTTCCCACCAGGGTGCTAAGATTTGAATAGAATACTAAGTAGTTGCACAAAATATAGACAAAGAAAACTAGACATTACTCTTTCACCATTTAGGGTCACTTGCACAAGAAGATAAATTGATTTTGTTTCTTGTAAGTACCACAAGATATTTAGGAGAAAATAAACAGGACAAAATGAGTAAGAAATGTCACAAGAATTGAAAAGAAAAAGGTTTGAACTAGGACCTTTAGCTTTGATCCATGGGGCACAGGAGAAAAACCATCTTGTCCAGGTGGAATGAACAACTCCCATTTCCCATAATCCATTTTCTTATATGGATGAGAAAATGGATTCCAGCCATCTGTAAAAGGAACATAGAATTAAGTGTATTTATCTTAAAATATGCCCTATTAAAATTCAAAGTCATAACAGTATTTTCAATCTTTTTCAGAATACATTTGATTTTCAGCAATGTATAAACAAATACTTTTATATCAGCTACTACTGCACACTTCCTTTAGAAGAGGTTCAATATGATGGTGTCACTGGGAAACCATACTCCAATTCTACTTCGACAATTTCTGATTACAGAAAAGGGAAAAAAATATTCTTGGACAAAATAAAAGCCATCTCCATAAACCATATACCTAAACCAACTCTGGATATGGATACGCATACTTATAGTTGCTTCTGTTTTGACTAACTGATGTCCATAATAACACAAAGTATATAAATGAGGAGAATGAGGAAGGAAGCAGCTGACAAACCTGGTAGCAATAACCACAAAACCACTTAAAACTAAATGCTTTGTAACAGCTAAGAATGTTAGCCTGAAATGCCACGGTTATAATTAATTAAATCCTGAAGAGGGTTCCCTTTTCATTAAAAGAAACACAAAAACAAAACACATTTACTGAACCAAGCTTAGATTATATAATTCAAGATTCTTCATATTGTTTTGAGTCACTGAATTCTGGAGAGGTGTGAGGTTAGTCATGATGACATGCTTAACTGAATAAATGCCTGCCAAGAAAATTGTGTGCATTTCTATAGATGTTCAAGGTTAGTTCTTATGAATGCAACCAAATATACAGCTTCTGAACTGACTAGCAAAAGGCAATGTAACTATTTCTGAACTAGAAGAAAGTGCTAAGCCAAGTTTCAAAATGACTTGTTATTTTTGCCTTGAAACTTGTCCACCTCACATAGCTCACAGTAACAGCAAATCTCATGTTAACAAGAAACCAGTCAAAACAGAAAACTGAACTGCACCACAATTTCCTTCTTGATGATCTATTTCTATATTTCCTACAGTAAAATGACAGGTGGTTTTCACCTCAAGTACAGAAGCATAAGCAGTCTTCTGCAAGCTCCTATGTATATTAATTATATATAAGACTAAGTATATACACTAACAGCTGATAAATACTTCTATTAAACATATTAGCAGTTGAAAGTAATTAGAGAAAAACTAGACATGACAGCAAAACTTACTGCCTTGCTCCATGGGCAGCAGCTATTTACACTACTTTGAAACTACTAGCCTACTTGTCTACAGGTTTTGATTGCTTATTTTTGTTAGGTTTTCCATTGTTTTTTGTTCGGTTTGTGGTGTTTTTTTTTTTTTTTGTTTGCTTGTTTTTCTTCTTAGTGTGCAGTAGTAGATGCTGAAGAATAAGTTACTTGAATACTTATTAAAAAAAAAATAGAGTAACACTTGATATCTAACATGATTCAACATTTCACTGGACATAGCTCTGAAAATACAAGGATTAACCGAAATTCATGTTTTTCATTCTCCAGTTTGAATACAGATTTGTGCGCCATTCTGCCTTTTTCCAGGAGGTATAACACTAGAAGTTAGTCCATAAGGAGGATCTCAGTCCCTACAAATGTCAAGGAAGGAGATTAAAAAAACCCAAAAAACTCACATATTCATACTTTGAGCTAAAAGTTCTTAATATCAAAGTTCTTATTGTCTGCACTATCAATTTTTTACTTGTTTTCTGTCCTTGAATATAATTAACTTAAAAGGTTAAGTAGTGGGAATTAGTACTTGTGGTGTTTCGTTTTTTGTTTTTGTTTTTTTTCTTTCATTTGTTTTTTCTTGTCTTTCAACCAAACACCTAAGAGATCCACAGATAATACTTAAGGAAGTAAGCTATTATGAGAAAACACCATTATCCATTTATCCACAGCAAAACTAAAATCAAGTCATGAATTGCCTTGTTTTTAAATCACATATCATTAAATTTCAGTTTAAAACTGAAGAGCTGCTATTTTAAGTTTGGTTTGCTTCCTTGTAACAATTCAACCCATTCTCCCTCCAGTAGTTCAATTACTCTTTCCTCTTTATGAACCTGAGCTTTTTTTTTAAAAAAAAAAAATAATCTTATTAACAGAAAACCTGATATTCAATTTAAATACAATATGATCATAAATTTAGTTTGAAACTTTAACCTGTTTGAAAACTTGAAGAAAGGTTAAAGGGATTCAGTTTTAATTAAATGCACCTATAGCAACCTGACTCTAAATCTTAGGGTTTTGCAACCCAATTTCTCATCAGAATATTATTAAAGCCAAATCATCTGAATTGAATGACAATCTCCCATTCCTCTAGGCTTTTTGAGTACATTATCTTCCCTTTGGGAATGAATACTTTACTACGACTGATGATGAATATGATATATAGGACAAATGCATTTTTTTCCACATTAAAGTGAACTTTTTTAATCTTTTGACTTCTTACTGCCACATTTCATTAACAGATACAACTATTTTAAGTTCTCATTCCTAAAATTCTGCTTCATATGATGTACTACATGAAATATTTTTTAAATGAAATAGGTTTGTTCTTGTGAGCTTATTGTTGTTGCTTTGTTTTTTAACTGTCTTCCCAGTACCAATACATGTACTTCCCTGCAAACTCTACTCCAAGACAGTTTACAATTTATACCCTCGTTTTAAAATCTTAGGTATTAATTTCATTGTCTGTTTTCAAAACAGCTAATCTTAGATTACATTGTTTAATTTAGCCCATTACAAAGAAGAGGCCTAAGATGTAGCTGATGGTGCCAGATTGCAAGCAGGAAAGAGAAAAGGAGAATCGTGTGTGTTTATAAATGTAAAGTTTAGCTTTTAAAATTCCCTCATGCAGCTGCCTTACAGTCACTATTAACAGCTAGCACCACTGTAATCTAGCAGGAGGTGAACTATAGCCATGAGTTGTTACTGAGTTTTGGAATCAAAAGATGTATCTGATTTTTGTATTAAAATTCACATGATGTATCAACCTATTTTATCAACATCTATTCAAATTTAAAGACAGGCACTGTTTGAAGGAAAGCTACCCTGTCATTTGTTAGGTCAAATTGTATCAAATGGGACCACAGCTGAAAGTGCTGTTACACAAACCTTTCTGTTCATCTTCTGCATTAAAGATTTCCTAAAAGTAATCACTGTCTACATGCTCAGATTATAAGAGTAAATAGCAGACACAGACCCTTTAATCAAGTTCTTAAACTAAAAAAAAAAAAAAGTGACAATTAAAATAGACACAGTTTAGGCCTGATATCTGGGAACTATGAAATACTGAAAAAAAAATCTCAACATATCTAAAAAGTACTGTGAGGGTAATCTACTTAAATTTCTTTCTAACAGTGCACATTTTAGTACAAAGGCTTAACTGCTCTACCACCAGATACTACAGTTAACAGTGTAGGTAAAGAGTCTTACCATTTTAAAGTTATATAGGCATACAAAAAAAAAATTAGAGAGTTGAACTAGTATTGCAGGATTTAAGAGCAAAAATGCACCTGACTTGCATTTAAGAGTTTGCATAACATGACCTAAGCGTGGCTAGCCTTCTGACAAACAAGCAAATTTATGATTTTGTCTCAAGCTCTACGTAAGTAAATCAATGTCTTCCCAGTTCTCAAACTAAGCAATACAGTTCCTCCACTGTGATCCTGCCACCTTCCTGTTCTGCCAACACCATCCCTTCTTTTCCCAGAAGAGAATAGTACTTTTTCATGAGCACGTTCAATTAGGATTTGATATTACCATTTTGAAGCAGTACTTGTTTCTACACTCTCATGATTAGTTAGAATCACAAAAAGCCTTGGTTCTTGGGTAACACTGCTGTTAGATTAGTAGAGAAGATAAATCAGGTTATTTCACCTGTTATTTTCTCCCTCCCTTCACACAATACTACAAAAGCCTAACTGTATATCTTCAGAAAGGTTATCAAGTAGTTTAGGTATATTCAGCTAATGCTGCACTGTGATCAGGCTAGAGTCTTTAGAGAAGTCATTTTATGGATATAAAAATAGAAATACATAATTCTGATACATAATACTGAATTCAATGGAAACACATTATTAGGTTATTCTAATACAGAAGATTAAGTTACTAAATGCCACTACACTAGCAACACATCATATGTATTTTTGCTATGAGAATTGAATGTTTGCCACAGCACTGTTTTTAAGTGAAAAGGATATTGATCTAAAACACAGTGTAAGGGAGAGGAAATGTTCCTGAAATACTTACTGAAATCACCTGTGAGAAACACTGCTTCTGCACCTGGTGCCCACTCTTTGCAATATACACCACCATCCACAAATTGGTTAACTCCAAAAGATTTGTAACTTTTTGAAAATTTATTAAGACCTCCTTCATTGTCATCAATGCCCTTCAAACGTTTGTAGAACAGAGCATACCTTTAAAAAAAAAAAAAAAAAGAATAACTGAGACATTTCTCTTTACAGAAATAGAAAATAAATTATCAAACCACAACTTTTTATAGTTGCAATCCAGAAAAAAGTTGCAGTTTCCACTTCTGTTTTCTCCACTTCACATGAAGTCCTTGCACTTTAAGTCTAAGACTCTAAGGAGCCTACAGTTCCTGATTGGCAGTTCAAAAATCCTGGTGTTGCAACACAACAGGAGAAATTCATACTCTGAACAGCTTAATACTTTTTCATCTATCTTATTAATACTGAGCAAGGACATCATAGGGAGAATTCCATAGGCCTGGTACATCTATCATAACCAATTTTAATAGACAAACTCTGAATACTGAAGAATCTGCAATACAGCAAATAGCAAGCATGGAGGAAATAGTCTGGCACTGCTTAAACAATTTATCTAGAAAGATTATCAGCAAAACTACGTAGTCCTCTGCCACTGCAACTAGTTGGTGAGAAGTATATACATTTACTTACGGTCAAACTTTAGAGGACGATACAAAATAATTACTTCCATACTTACCCCTATTAGGGCTAGAAATGCAATAAGCCTCTAATGTAAAGTTTGATATTAACAGCTTGGAGTTCTCCTGTCAGACACTCCCAGCAATTCAGAGACACACTATAGCCAGATACTACACAAAGAAGAGGGTTAGATTTGCTTCCCCAAGTGTGAGCTACTATGTGAAGAGGCATGGCTAAAGAACTTCAATTGAGAATTTTATTAATGCTATCTGCAAGGTTATTTTATTTGCAATTTAGAAATGTACCAGTGTTCTTCATAAATGGAAAGGAGGCTTCTGAAATGTATAAAAACTGGAAAGAACTGAAGCAAAACCAACTTGTCTGCCTCATTACACTTACAGTATTTTGAAAAAGGAAAAATAAACATAAAAAAAGCTAACAATATTACAATATTATGCTTCGTTGGTTTAGAAGAAAAAAAGAAAAGAGTTACTCTGCCTGTAACATTAGGTCTGGTGCACTACTCTCAGATTTGTTTTAAAGTTTTGTTTCAGAATTGGTCTTCATTAGTTCAAAGTAAGGGATCAAAGTGTCAATTTACTGGTTAAACAGAATAACATATTAATTTTGAGTACTATGACCACTTTCAAGGTTAATCTCCCAGCAGGTTTGTATTACAATGTTCACATTTAAAAACAGCAAATTTAAAAAAATGCTTCAGGATTCACTACAGAATACAGATGGTTGCCCATCTACCTGCACCATTCCTTTAAATTTACTCATGAATCTAATCCTCAGAAACACATTGCAAACAACTACTCTGGTAATCAATTTCATTTACACTGTGTATAAGTGTATAACCTATATATACACATCCAGTCAATGGAATTTTAATCAATTGCAATCAGAAATATTTATATCAATAAATAAAATGAAAGTTAAATACAGAAACAGAACAAGCAATTAAAACAGGCTCAGAAGCTCACCATATAGCATTTGGTAACAGAAACATTGTTCCCTACTGAAAGGTTCTATTTGAACAGTAAATGTATTCTAATTTGCTCAGTTTGGGGAAGGAATATAGTTCTTTGTTTTATTTAAAGCTACTCTTTAAATATAGTCATTATACAAGAGCAAAGTGCTTGTGACAGAGAAAGTTCATTCAGACAACTGCTGTGCCATCATTATAGATATTATGAAAATTGGAACAACTAGTGCCCTCTGTGTTTGTTTTACACGATATTCCAGAAAGCATGCAGTTTTAATTCTGTCAGTGACCTCCTGAAGCGATCAAATATAGGACTATGGGTTGTTTGAAGTTCATGAAAAAGCCACAGGCTTCCAAAATGGATCAATTACTTGTGCTGTGAACTATTCTGAAAAACTCATCTCAGGAGACAAAATACATCTGGCCACAAAACAAAGTTACCTTCCCTTGAAGATCCTGTAAATCAGAACAGAAGTGTATTTCTCTATCTGCTATAAAGGAGAGGATTCATTTAAGAGCGTTCTTGTAATCCAGGTGTAGCAACCTTAAGGTTTTGCTTTCACAGAATCTTCTTTCATTTCTACATCACTGAAACATTTTCATCTTTCAGACTGAAAGCCCAGAATTACACAAAGAAAATGACAGGAAAATCTTTTTGTTTGAACCATTCCAAAGGCTGATATGTTCATTCATGGCACACAAGCATTAAAAAGAGGTGGATATCTGTCTGATCACCACATTTAGCAATCTCCTCTGAATATTACATGTTACCACTGGCAAACATGCACACAAATTTATATGACATATGTAGCTATACAGACTACAACCAGACTGCTAACAGGGAACAATCTGAAGGTGAGAGAATCTTGCAAAATTCCAGACATGTGACAGGAATTGCCAGCAGCATTCAAAGATAGAAGCCAGGATTAGAAGCCAAGTTCTGCATTCCACCTCTTAAACCTTTATGCCTTCACGAGCAACTGCAAAGTCTCATCAGATTTTTCTACTTCCTTATATTGAAGTTGACACTGAAGAGGTATACTTAAGTATGATTTCAACTTTGTGATACTTCGAAAAGTACAACTGTTACCTTTGTGACAAAAATTAAAGAGAAAAGAAAAAAAAAGTTACAAGAAGATCCACATATTTTCCAGGGCTCTGGTCACAGGTAAGTGGAAGATGTATGCTAGCTCCTTTACTACAGGATCAGGGATGACAAACACGCCAAGTACAGCTGACCAGGACTGCTGTGGTGCATTTCTTGCTCCAGGAATTCTTATGAAAAAGCAAGCTCATGTACTACGATGGGATCATAGGACCACACCAAAGGATTTTTCAATTCAAATCCCACGTCCTTTCAACTCATCTCCATTAAGAGGCCAATGAGTTTTAAGCTAAAAATATCAAAAATTCAGTGTTTTTCTCCAGACTTAGTGGAAACAGATTCAGACTGGGCATTACTACACATACAACCAACATGAAATACATTTGGTAACAGACTAGCACTTTCACACCAGCACTCTTTCTTTTCTCCTCTGGTATTTCACAGGGAAGTATGGGTAACCATAAACATAACTTAGAACAGTGTCACAAAAATCTGTTGCTGTTATATTCATGATTCGTAAAACTCTGTTGCTTTGATTCCTATGCTTTATATGCAGCCCTGTTTGAAACCATACAATGGGAATGTAAGAATTGGCACAGATTTTAAAACCTGAAAATATGATATTGCACAGTGACTATCCAGAAAGTAGGTGCCTTGCCAGTAACACAGTTTCAAAGAGAATAAAGATGAATGAAAATTTTAAAGATGGTATTAACTCAGGCCATTTTAAAGAGTTCTATTTCATGCAAGCAGCTATCATTTCAAAAGACTCAAATGTTTTGCCTTTCAACTACTTACGTAGTGGAAGTATGTAGATGTTAAAACACAGCTTCTCAAAGCCTATCAGTTCAATGCAAAGCTAGACAACTCTTCCTCAAAGAAATAAATGTACTAGTTATTTCGTAACTGTGATACCTCAATTCCTATCATCACTGACTTAAGTCAACTAGCTAATCCCATTAAAAATGAGAAAAAGACATTTAAAATACTAATTTCTTTATGGCAAAATAAATAAATAAAATTTAAGTTTCCTCCTTCCCAAACTAAACTGTCTCAGTGAAATATCACTTTTGGCAGAATACTGAAGTTTGACGGCAAGTCATAATAATGAATTACATCTCCACATAAAGCCCTCAGACCTCTAATTTTTAAAACAATTGGAGGTTTCTACTCCCCTCTAGCCACTTTGTATTATAAAATTTTAAATCTTTGTATTTACACTGAATTTCTTAGGTCTCATAGGAATCTAAATAGAAACTAATATAACCAAAGAGGTCTTGGCAGCATACATAATATCCTCATTTAATCACCATGGTGCTGCACTCTAATATGGCTGCATAATTTCAGAACATTTTTATGCCCACTCTTGCACCTTTTTAGGAAGTCATAATTATTGCAGTTTATAGAGCAGTCAATCAGCCTATTTTAAGACCTGTGGTGTCAACACTTACATTAATCACTTTCATCCCTCTTCTGCTTATGATGTTCACATTTCAGTAGCTGTTCATTTCTGGATTTTTTTTTGTCCACATTAGTTTTTGTGCCATAATTTATTTCCACAATATTGGCCCAATATTAATGCAAATTTATTCAAAACATGAAAGTAAATAGGAGAGGCTTTGATGATGATATCTGGCATCCATATGGATAGCCCAATTCTGCAGACACCAAAGGGGAAAGGATATGAAAGAAAACACGCAGTAAGTTGTTCTCTGTAACCAAATCCTCTCATTTTTCAACAAAAAAAAAAAAAAAAAAAAAAAAACACTTGCAGGAATGTCAGTGTTAAAAATAAAGGTAGAGCCAAAAGGAAAGAAAAAACTCTCAAATACTTCAGTCTGTTATATTTCTTTTCCTTTCTTCTAATGTAGGTATTGCGTCAACAGTTTACAGGCTGGTTTGGCCTGGTTCTGTGACTAGCAGGGCAGAGGAATCTGCAGATCTGCACCTCTAGAAAGGGGAAACAGGGGATCCTGAATAATTAAAACCAGCAGCAACAATCTGAGGAGAAACAGACTAATTTACTAAAAATGGTATCAGAATGCAAGATAATACACTATAATACAATATAATTAAAACTGAAACTAATATCAAATACAATTAGAGAGAGTATCTGAAAGCTATAGGCCTTACACTAATGCTGAGGCAATGCGTGCAGCTGAGATGAGCAGCAGTGAGGAGAGGCCTGACAATTGAAAAAAGAAATGTCAGATGACCTACCAAAGACTTATATCTGCTCCCCCGAGCAGAAGTGATAGCAGCACAGCTAACAGTCTTCTGTAGTTCTTCTCTTCTGGGACACATACCTGGACCTGGAGCATTAACACTAACTCCCAGTGCACTACATGACGCTATGATGTGGA
Organism: Lagopus leucura; assembly: GCF_019238085.1. Taxonomy (NCBI): domain Eukaryota; kingdom Metazoa; phylum Chordata; class Aves; order Galliformes; family Phasianidae; genus Lagopus; species Lagopus leucura. The sequence continues at coordinate 84,061,257 of NW_024962262.1, forward strand.
ATACCGATAACCAAAAAAATCATAAAACCATTACATATTGGAAGAACTGAAAGATAGAAAAAAACAAGGAGAATTGTTTGGTTAATAATTTTTTTTTTTTCCTCTCCTTTAAAAAAATAAAAAATCATTACCAAAAAAAAAAAAAAAAAAAAAAAAAAAAAAGAAAACAGAACCAGTTTGTTTTGATGTTTTGAGACGCCATTTATTCATTTATCCTGTTCATAAACTTATTCCTGAAACCTCTGTGAGGAATGCTAGGTCTTATTTCAAAGTTTCCAACAAACAGGAAAGTCCAAACTGTCACTGTACCACACTTTCACCAACATTATACCATTTACAGATCACCCCTCTATAGGATGATTAAAACTCATCATTCTTAAAGGCTTATTTAAATGAAGACACTTCAAAAATTGGCAAACGAGGAATTGAAGTTTATTTTAGCTCAAATAGATTACTACAGTGAGAACAACAGAAAGGATTAATATCTGGTTTTGACTGATATATCAAAAAAGGCTTAGGAGCTACAGTTCCCTTCTGTTATCACAGACAGCCCATCTTTAAGATATTGATGTCCAAAATTTTTCAATGCTGTCATCTACTAGCAGTGACAGGTATCATTTAAAGCGCCTACACTGAATATTTATACAGCAACAGCTTCTTAAAATAAAAAAATAAAACATCCTGATAGCCATGTAAGAAGAGGAACTCTGTATCTGAAGATGTGATGTTAACACTTTGGTCACAAAATTCTATACAAAAGCATCTGTGCATTCTCACTATGTGTTCCTGGAAAGGCAGAGTAGAATTAAACATTTTCCAAGTAGTCGAAGGAGGGACATGTGGGAATATTGAACATGATCACAAAACAATCACCACTAATAGTGTCCATCTTTATTCCTTCTACGCCCCCTACCATTTCACAGAAGAAAAAAGGAATGAAAAGATGAAAGTGGAAGCCAGAAATATAGATTCAACATCTCTAAATATTTCAAAATAAAGAACATGGCTATTCACAGATTACTTTTTCCAATATTGCTGCTATTAATTTGCAGATGTAGTTACACTTTCAACAACTGTAAAGTCCATGCTGATAGCTATTGCTATGATTACTGAGTCCCCACATCTCAGTTTCTCATTTAATCAATAATTTATTCTCATACACTGTCCTCATTTAGCTACCTGTAAGGGAATAGCCTGAAAGAAGACAGGAGAAAGACAGAAAATTCTTCCCAAATGAGATTTCTGCAGTACAACAAATTGAGCACAACTTGCAGAGCGTGGCAAAAACAAATTCCTTTTTCTTTCTTCGGCAGTTTTGGTCATTAGTGAAAGTATATCAAAACAGAAGTATTTTATTTAATTTTATTCTCCATCTCCCCTTACTCATCTTTCTTTCATCTAATCATAGTATAAGACTCATAGAATCATGGAATGGTTTGGGTTGGGACCTATAAGATCACCTAGTTCCAATTCCCCTACCACAGGCAGGAACCTCCTTCTAGACCAGTTAGCTCAAAGCCCTATCAAGCCTGGTCTTGAATGCTTCCAAGGAGCAGATATTCACAACTTCACTGGGCAACCTGTTCCAACATCTCACCACCCTCACAGTAAAGAATTTCTTCCTAACATCTAATCTAAGTCTACCCTCTTCTAGTTTAAAACCATTTCCCCTCATCCTGTTGATGCATGCCCTTATTAAAAAGTCCCTCCCCAGCTTTCCAGTAGGCCCCCTTCAGATACTTGAAGGCCACTATCAGGTCACCTTACAGCTTTCTCTTCTCTTGGCTGAAGAACTCCAGCACTTTCAGCCTGTCATCATAGAAGAAGTGCTCCAGCCCTCTGCTCATCTTTGTGGTCCTCCTCCAGACCTGCTCCAACAGCTCAGCGTCAGCTTGTGTTGGGGGCCCCCAGAAATGGACACAGTACTCCACCAGGTGGGGTCTCGCAAGAGCAAAATCACCTCCCTTGACCTGCTGATCACACTTCTCTTGATGCAATCCAGGATACACTTAGCCTCCTGGGCTGCAAACACAAACTGATGGCTCACGCTGAGTCTTTCATCAACCACCATTTCCAAATCCTTCTCCTCAGGGCTGCTCTCCAGCAGGTAAGTACTGCTATTTCAGGACAAAAAAAATTAACTGCACTGTAACCTAGATCAACTTCATAGTTTTAGATGACTGACTCGCACTATCTAAAGAGAAAGATATGGTTAACACATTTAAATGTTAAGTGTATTCATTTACAGTTGAACATCATGTAACCCTTGAAGTGTCCAAAGAATTCCAGGAGTGTACGCTTTAAAATTACAAGATACCAATGGGTGACCTTTAAAGAGACAAAGTCTGTCATTTCATTTTGTTTTTCTAAGCATTACAAGCAAAGATTTTGTTTCTGAAATCATGATCACTGTCTGTGGGTGGCTAAATCAGAGATTCCAGCAATAATTATTAAAAATCTTCATTATACAAATACTTTGCCTCTTTATCTCAAAAAAATCTCAAAGCAATGTAACATCTATTTTCAGCTACAAATGGAAGATTTCACAGATTGTCCAATGATAATCAGTTTACATTAGGTGTCACGCAAGTAATTTGGATATACAGGTATTCCAATAGAAAACTTACACAGTTGAAACATTTGTTACTATTCCTACCACTAAGGGAGTGCTCAAAATTCAAGATCTGGTTCCTCCTCTCAAAAAGAAAGTTTCAAAAGCAGCTTTTTTCTAATTTTTTTTTTTTATCTAGTCTGCAAATAACGGATGCCAACATGGAGAACACAAGTAAATGCACTAACTTAAGCATCATTGCTACATCTCTCCAGATAGAATGAGACTGTAATACTGGAAGCTACATAAGAAATGGAAATAGAAAAAAAAGTTAAAGCAGCAGAAAAAAAAAAATCCACAACACCTTAATTCAGTCAAAATTCTCAGGCATCTTCCATAGTGAGTAAAGGGATACAAACTCCCAACTCACCTTGGATGTCCCATTACTTCAATATAAGGAGATAGCACAGTTTTGTGTCAAACTAAATGCAGTATCTTAAACATTAGGAAGATACCTGCTTGGGATAATTAATGAGTAATCATTTGCTCTATTAAAACTTATTCATACCCGACAAAATAACTAATGAAGCATAAGCTTTTTTCAAGATATAATGCAGTGATTTGCAAGTCGAGGTCTAACAACACTATGCAGCCTGTTTCATGAGCACAAACTATGAAAATTATCAGAAAATAAAGAGCAACTATAAAGGTTTTCTTGGCATCTTATCAGCAGCTGCTGTTTCTCACAAATGTGAAGACTAATAAACTAGAAATTTAATAAAGACAAATTTCAGCAGTATTTTAGCAAGATTATTTGCTGACATATTCAGGCACAGAGCTTTCTGCACAGTAAGAATACAGTTGACAAATGTCTCATAACAAACATATAGATTGCTTGATTCAGAACCAAATGCAAGAGCAATTACAAAGTGTATCAAATGCAAACTTAATGCAATCATTTAATAATAATTGCTCCTCTGAATTACCTAAACCAATCCACTTGTAAGAACACCGTTCATCACAATATTTAGAGGTTTCCTTACCTAAATCTCATGTGTTGATCTCACCCCCTTCAGTTCAATTAGAAACACCTGGACACATCTCAGAGTAAGTATAGCAAACCACTAATGTTTAGAAGGAGGAAGTGGGAAGTCTAGAGAATTAGTTAAAGACATCAAGTTGAGTGAGAGAGAAAAGCATAGAAATACCTCAGCATTAACACTTCCTACGAGTAAGCTATTTTCCATTTTTAGAGATTAAAATTATACAATTTTTTGTTTAAAAATTTAAAGACACTCCCAAATGACAGCCTCCTCCAAGATACTAACAGCATTACATCTTTTCGGAACAAAACGGCTGTGCATACTCTGCATATGCCAAAGCACGGAAACCAACTTCCTCATCACAAAGGAACAGTCTGAAGAAACACTAGTTTGCAATTACTGTCTAAAAGCTCAATTCTGTGACTTTACATACAAATGAAAAAGTATAAATTTAGCAATAGTGTTCTTGTTTTACACATCTAAATAGTTGGCAGTTAAACACTTCAGTTATCAGATTTCTCCATTTCATAGTCATCATCTCACTATCTCTGCAAAGTAATCTTAACTATGCATAAATTATGCTCCAAAAAAAATTCTACTGTAAAACTTTGGATGCCATCTTAATAGAGAAGCAAAATAATTTGAGGTAGTGCTTTTTAGATTAACATAATTAGAGAGAAACTCCATAGTCAAGCAGAAAGCTGTAGGAATGTAAAGAGATTTCTTTCTCGAAATCAGCAGACTAAGACTGTGTTAGCTCATGTTTCATATTACACAAGAGAAAATAAACTGAAAGGTCAGTTGAACAGTTACAGCATTGCCCTTTTCCAAGGTAATCAGCAGAGCATGTAGCAGAGACGTGAACACAAGCGTGACTGGAAAGACGGGTGCTGATGAAGCAGCGCTGCCACGGGCACATGGGACACAACACACTCCCCACGTGGCACTCCACAGGCCATACTTCTGCAACTCTGCTTATTCACTTTTATTTCAAATTAGCGTTCTTGCTAACCATTCAGGTTTTCATATTGCCAAACGCACCGGAATAACTAATGCTTAACATTAATCATGTTCCCAGGTAAATTACAGGAAAATCAGTTATTGGTTTGTTTGTAATAGGGACCCAATACAGTCAAAAAAATAATTTATCTGGAGTACTAATGCATTTTTAATTTAAGTACAAAAACTCTTGTTATTCAGTATTATTTAACCGCAAACTGTAGAGCTCTACTCCTCCTTGCCTCCCCTCACACAAAATAGTTCATTTTTTCCTTTCAGTAAAACACATTGCTAGAAAGCTCCAAAATCATTTTTACTATTTATATGCTTAAACCCTCCCCCCCCCCCTTAAGCTGGAGATAACTCACTCAAATGAGTTATTGATCAGAATGAATTTGTACATAACACCATACCCATTCCCATTTGATCCTATCATCAATGATTTCTAAGATACTTCCTTCATATTAACAGGTACCAAAGTTAGTTAATGGGGAAGCTAAAAAACAGAAGCAATGATTCCCATAGCACTAGCACCACACTGGAATCAACACAGTACAAAAGCAGAAGTTTCAGAAAAAGACACAGGAACTTTTTAGAAAAAAATTATAATACAATTTTTTCTAGGCAAGAAGTACTGCATCATGAAGGTCTTAATCAACCTGAGAGCATCAGTCAGCCCCACTCTTAATGCAGTTACCCACATAGAAAGAATCTGACCATTTGTGCCCTATGAGTTTTAAACATTCTGCACATTGTGACAGGATAATGTGGACTTCAGTAACTATTTCATTTCATTTTAGTTGTTAAAAAGAAGCCATTTTCAATGTATTTTCTTTTTTATTAGCTTTCCATAGCAGTAAACATAAAAAGCCATCTGTTTCTTCTCAAATTTGGATTCAAAGTATGTTGCATCAGTTTGGCTTTCATACTCTTAGAAATAGTGCAAGTAATTTTAATTGGCATAAATGAAGCTCGACACAATACTAAAAATGATTTATCCTTTTAAACAACCCCCAAGAAATGAAGAATGAAAAGATTTGATTGGCTACCAAATTTTTGGCCTGCCAAGCTTCTAGGTCAAAGTCACTCTCCATTATTTCAAACAAACATTGGATATTTATCATCACATTAGCTTCCCAACCTGCTTTAAAGGACACATTACACAACAACAACCTGAATATCCTAACGGTTGGCTTTCATAAACCTTACTTCGTTTCCTATTAAAACCTGCTCAAAAATTAAAAGCAAACTCTTAATATATCAAATCTAGTGGGCTGTATATTCAACTAGCTTACAACCTGAAAGTCAAGCCAGAAAGGTAAGCCAGAAGTCTTGTCATTCGCTGACAACCACAGAGCAAACAAAAATCTTATTTACAGAGATGTTTCTTCATAGAGAAACATGTCAAGCTGTGGCTTGAACAGATATAAATAGCCAGAGTTGTCAAAAAAGTTGGCTAGAGGAAGGGCACCCACAGCTGTGCCTGGGTTCCATACTACTGCAAATGTTGTTCACTGCAACACTTTTCCTCTCATCTAGTGTAAAACCTACATACTCAACACATTTAATAACCCTTTGAATCACAGAATCATTCGGGTTGAAAAAGACCTCTAAGATCACCCAGTCCAACCACCAACCCATCACCATCATGCCCACTAAACCACATCCCCGTGTTTCACATCTATACATTTCTTGAACACCTCCAGTGGCAGTGACTTTACCAGCTCCAGCCTGTACCACCAGTACCAGCAAGCAGTTGCTCAGGAGCTGAGCCCCACACTCAGAGCAACCCCACACTACCAGTCTTCTGGGTGCCCAAGCAGCCACTGAGTTCCTGCCACATCTTGCTGCTCATTGAAACTGGAGCATTCCACCCTCTACTTGCAAAAACTGACAATTAACACCAGTAATTTGTTTGCATTCAATCTTCCTGCAAGTGCATTGATTTTTGTCTACAAAAACCTTACCACTTCAGCCTCAATTTTCAGATATGCACGTATACCAACTGAAAAAGCATTCTGTTTTGCTTTCACAGAGAAACAGCTTTATTCCCAACATAGTTTTTATTTCCTAGCCTTTAAGTTCTTAATAACCCATTCTTAGATTACCTCTCTGTATTTTAACATCGCAAAGAAAACCTCACAATACTCCAGAAATGCAAACGTTATTTTACATATAAAGCATAGATAGAAAAACAGCTATTAAATATGAGATGGGAAGGAAGGTATACTTTTGCTTTTCTGGTTGACCAATGTAGCAGTTCGATCAGTCTTCACTGGTTGAATCAATAAGTCTTTTCTATTTAGGCTCAGTGGCTCTACACAACAATTCATATTGACTGCAGATTCAACTTGCCAAGCAAACCTGGTCTGCTTGCTAGGTTCCCTGTTATGCCAATGAATAGCAGCCCTTTTAGAATAGATTTTTAAGGAACAAAGTGTTTCTTTCAGAGACTGTAAGATCCTAGAGGGATTTGGAGCTGGAGAAGAGGAACACCACAGAACTCCTTTATCTGCTAAATAATTATGACAGCCTTAGGCACCTTAGGAGAAGCACCACACCATCTTTACAGCATGAGTTTGCCTATATTTTATTATTAACTGACTTCACTGTAGAGAAGATCAATTAAAAAAAGCCAAGCAGTCAAACATTTGTACTGTATACAGTGCAAAATGGATGCAAAATGCTCATAATTCAATATCAGTAAACTAGAAGAACAATTAGACCTTGGGTATTTCAGAAGTATTTATAACTAGCCCCAGCTAATCAAGCCTATTCCCAAGGAAGATAAGCAATCAAGAAGCATGCATTTAACTATTCACAGAAGCAATCTACAATACAAAGACGTGCTTCATTCACAATCAAGCATTTCCACTCTAAAAAGCTCTTCCAAACTTTGGCAGCAAGGAACACAAAGCTGAGAAATACAGGCCATTAAGTGAGTTGTACCATCATCTGGAGAGGCATGAACATCAAATTCACAGTATTAGCCTGAATATTCACATCTCTTTAGAAAACAGAAATATGGAGTCTGACTGTTATTCTGAAACTTTGTGTGTCCTTAACAATCTTTTTACTGGAATAGAAGTACATGAGATGTTGCATGTCAAAAATATGTTAAGGACTTCATAACTGCAGAGTGAGCACGACTCAACAGCTGTTGGATTCATCTCAACCACATCCATTTCCACTGGATTGGAGCTCTGAAGGACATGACAGCTTTGAAGACATCTGCCTTCTGATCATGGCTGTATTTGAAGCTACCAGAGACAGCTTGATAATCATAGCAGTCACTGCTACTCTGCAGCCTCCAAGCATACGCCAGTTGCTTGTCTGTAATTCAACTTCCTTGTCACTGCGTTGGAAAACTTATGGTTCAAGTATTGAATTGATAAAGTTGTAAACCTTTAGACAACTAATATAGCACTACTGTTCAAGACTCACAAACCAACCACTGTACATATGGCTCAAGTGAGACACTGACACATCAAAGTCTTCAACAGCTCAAGCGATGAAGTAGCTTGGAACACACAGAAGTCACTTGAAGCTATCAACAGGATAAGTAAGAAGAAAAACCTTAACTCCACCAGCATGCGCGCGCACACGCACACACATACACAAACACACACACCTCCCCTCAGAAAGCCTTGTATTGCCAGGCTGAGTCACTCTGACTTGCTGCACAGCATCATCTTTTGAACAGGGCTACTGAGAAAAGCTTCAAAAAAAAAAAAAACAAAAAAAAACACAAGTATTAACACTAGGAGTTACGAATACAAGATTAACATTCTGTCTATTGGGTGGATGAAACCTATTTTTACAGTTGCATATTCTTCCCATCTGCTTAGACTCTGCTAGTACCTGCTTCAGACAGTGCATAAGTTAGAGAAGACATTCATGACAAGTTTTGACAAAAGCTTTATTCACACAGAACCTCTTGTATCAAAAATTAGTTCTGTAAGTATTCACTTCAGAAGGATGAAGTTAAACACTACAAAGGTTGGGCAACATAGTAACTGACAACACATTGAAAAGAACTTCCTCTTCAGTAATTTTCCGCTCCAACTATGACATCCTATGGCTACTTCTCTCCTGTAGAGAAACATAGACAGCACTGGCGTATCCGCTTGATAAATTCTATTTCAAAGTACCTCTCCATCTCTGAAGTACAAACTATAAAAAAGCAGTGCACTATACATACATGCACCTTCAGTCAAGAGTATGTTATTTTTTAAGTATTTACACTAGGTACTTGAACAAGCATCCCTCCTTCCTCTCTCCCCCAACTGCAGCAGGTAGAAGCAAACATACAAGTAGTATCTTCTTTGGAACTAAGCCCAGGGAAACACCACTAGCTCCAATTCTCAAACTGGAGAGCTGCCAACATAAAGCATGCCAAGCCTACCAAAGTCAAGTGGCCAACAGGTTAGCCTCAGAGCTTCAGTCAGCACAGCCTCCTTGCACCAGGCCAGCAGCCACAAGGAATACCAAAGGAGGAAAGAAATCATCCTAGAGCTCTGTTCACGGTTCATCAGGAATTTGATCTCTTGATTTAAGAGTTAGGTCTTCAGCATAAAGCTGGCATAGACTTCTGAGGCATCAGGGAATGTTTCCATCACAATATATTAATTATATCAGAGTAGCTAAGGAACTTATTATTCTATATACATATGCCAATTGTTTAAAACTCCCCCAGAAATTCTACACTTCAACCCTTTATTCCTATTCTGAAGAGCATGGAAGGCCAAACATGCCTCAGCATCCAGAGCTGTGAATTCACACACTGTCAATTATAAGTCTCCAATTGTCATTTGAACTGGTATAAGATGTAAGATTAAGGTGAAATGTATGCAGAATTGACATATGAGGCACCAACTAAAAAGAGAAAAAAATAGATTCCATTAGGAACAGAATCTGTGCGATGCTGCAGCATCTGTATCTTTACAGGTTTAAGATCCAAGTGAAGAAAATCCTAAGCAATCCAGTCTGAAGTAAATATTGACTTGTTTCTGAGCAGAATGTTGGATCCTGCCAACCAGAATTTTCTATGAATATTTACTACTTTTTGTCTTTTGAAGCTAGCTAGTTTTACAAAAGGAAAACAAAGAACCTGGTAAGATATAAAAAGAACAATGCAAACAAAGGAAGAAACACAGCAACTAATGCAAGTGCCAAAACATTCTAATATATCTTAGGTTAATGAGAATCACATACCCCTCTGCTGAGCTTGCATTCATTTTCTTTGTATGTGTATGTACACAGATAATAGAATTCTACATTGATAAAACAAAACAGACAAAACAACTCATACTCTGAAAGTTTTGCTGTTGTCGTGGCTGGCATTGTTTTTCCCCTTAAATATCTTACTAGCACAATTACCATATGATTTTAAATCAGTTAAAGTAGTCACTGAAGCGTGTCAAGTGATCTTCTACATCAATACCACATTAAAAATTGTTACTAGAACAATTTCAGCAACCAGACTTCACAAGAAATTGATATACCTGGTTATTTCCATTTTAATTTCTTGTTTACAAGTTAGATAGCTGTACAGTATACACTTTATATATACACACATAAGTAAACTGGCATTTTTTAGAAACTACTGTTTCAAAAATTCTGGAACTATAACAAATTACTATTGACAGTTTTCCAGAGCTTTCAGCACTGAAGTATAAAACACTTCAGGAATTAGAATGATACAGATACAAGATTGTACTCATACTAGAAATTACCCAACACAAAAGATTGTTTTTCCTTCTTCTTTCTTTAACTAAGTAGTACTGGTGCAATTTTTGTGTCTTTCTTCCTGGAAAAGCAACTCAAATGAGAAGATCCATATACTCTGAGCACTCCACAGAGGGGGATGTGCCATCAGGAAACACAATGCTATCATACCTCCTTGCGCAAGTAATGGACAGAACTTTTGTTAAACAACACAGTATCTGCACAAGATAGGGGAAAAAACAGTGATCCCTATCACCAAAATCTGGACCAATGTGAAGCCATCATAGACCGCTACTCAGTATCTCACTTAAGTACCTCATAGCTACCAACCAGCAAACTCCCTCAGCTACTAAGGTCAGTCTCTCATTTGTGCCAGATTCTGAAGACCCACACACAAGCTGTATGAAGATCAGGACCTTACCCATGTTTCAGACAGCTTCCAGTAAATTAAATTAAGTGCAACAGTCCTAATTCTGTAACACTGAACTCCTTTGTAGAAAACTTCCTCCACTAATTTCTTCAGTATTTTTAAGACTAGTTTCCAGGCTAAAAAAGCACTTAATCCTACATTTTCAAGACAGATGTAGCGTTCTTTGAGGCTTTTGAAAAAGTATCCACATCTACTGGGGAAAGTTATGCTTGACATGTCTTTCCTCCTTGGTAGGTCTGTTAAGACAGATGAGCGTACTCTCGCATCACAGGGAGGGTAACTGTACTGTGGTTATCAGAATTAGCTTAACGTCCATCATACTAAGTCTCTTACACAGCAAAAGGCTATGAGGGTTTATCTAAACCAATTTAAGTTCTTTCGGAAAAAGTCTGGATTCTTATATTTGATTATTAATTCATTCTAATTTTTTAGAAAATGTAATTCTCACATTTTCTGAGCTAAGCATTTAGTGTCTTTTATAAATGCCCATGCTAAATGAAATATTTTGTGTTTCTTTTAAACATTAAGTCAACACAGATCATCAGTTAGTGCACAGTTTGACAAAGTTAATAAAACAACTCAGTTTAGAAAGAGCTGATACATATACATTTAGTTATGACCTATGAGGGCAGCTCTGAAAGTAATGCCTCCTATGTTATTATGTTGTCCCAGACATCAGAGGCAGATGGTGGTATGGCAGTACAGGTTGAACCTGCCCACCAATACCCCATCACATTTTGTTGTCATGTGACAGATGGCAGCAGAGGGGCAGTCTGACATAGAAGCGCATATGAATCAAGATGTGCGTGATTGAATTCCTCCATACAGAAAAATGGCACCCACTAACATTCATCAACATCTGCTGAACATTTTGATCAACCCAACAATGGGTGTGAGTACAGTGAGGCAGTAGGTGATACATATCAGCAGTGAATACTACAACATAAAAGACAAGCCACATTGTAGGCAGTCACGCACAGCTGTTACACCACAAGACAATGACAGTCTGGATCAGCTCATCCATGCAAATCAGCTAATGATAGTGAATATATTGAAAAATGGTGTTTTGTAGCTGAGCATTTGTTCTATCAAATAGTGTACTTATGTTCTTTATATCTGCTTCCACAGAAACAAGTAGGAGGCGTTACTTGTGGAGCAACCTGTGTACTACTAGCTTCTTGTACTGCATTAAGAGACAGGAGCATATCATGAAAAGACCCCTTTCACTACCACACCTTTAGTACAGTTCAGATTTCTAAATGCAGGCCAGAGCCATGGCCTCTTTCCCAGTCCTAAAATATCACACAGCTGGTAAAGGGAACACAGTCTGCTTCATGAAGCCACAGGAGCATGAGAAGTTCATTCAAGGTTACCAGCATGTGAACTGGAAGTGCTGCACTGTGTAAATACTGTAAGCAAATCTCAGGTCCAAACTGAATTCCTCCCCCCTCCCTTTTCTTGCATTAACCATGTATACTGCTGAATTCAATTTAAAAAAAAAAAAAAAAAAAAAGTAATTTCCAACCTGCCAGATGACTGAGAGAAACCTCTTAAGAATACTAATTATTCCTAATTAAGGGTAAACTTTCAGATTGCTTACTGAGAAAAATCCATGATAAGAAACAATTTTGCAAGCACAGTAGAATCTGTAACAAACAGCATGAACAAAAATTGATATGGACACTAAAAAAAAAAAAAAAAGCTCAAATTGAGAATTAATTCCACTTTTACACCATTTAGGAGTTGCTAGAACTGGATTTTGCTTAGAAATTGAGTGACTCTAATCAAAACATAGCTAATAAGGATTCCAACTTCCACATATTATATTGCAAGCCCCCCCCCTTCCTGGGGGAAGAGGTCTTTGCCTAAGTAGTGTTCCACCACATTGCTATCTTTTTCAGATGGCCTCTTATGCCAGCATATGCTTGCAGTGTAACACACATTACAAACAGCCCTCCCAGTTTGCTTGTGCCCTCACACAAAGATTACTGCAAAGAGAGCTCTTGAGAACAATGCATTTTGTTTTTCTCTACCTATAAAATCAGAAAGCTGAATGCTCAGGGACAGCACACAACTCAGGCTCAGTACACAAAGCACAATACTGAAGCATATTCTTTCACAGAGACGATCTGAAATGCTCTGACAGCTTTTACCCAGAGCCCAAGCAATTTTACATACTGGGAAATAAACCACACATCTTTACTAAGACCCTCTAAAGGCCTCCAGCTCCAGGGCAAGCACCAAGCCGGGGGGCCCAAAGCCAAGATCTGGTTTTTGCCCACAGCTGTCCTTTAACAAGGTCTTTTCCTTCCCCTTCTTCATTTCAGTTTGGAACAAAACCAAGCTTTGAAATCCCCAAGCAGTGGGGCCCACATTTCTGCACGTAGTTCTAAAAACAATTGCAACTGTCCATGATACAATTCTATGGATCTAACACCTCAAATAGCTTGCACACAGTCACAGTCTAAAGCCACAAACATTAATGAAATCCATTCTGTTAAAAGTTTAAGGTAGCGTGAAGAGAAAAGCTGTTCTTTAATTAACTCATTATTTACATATTAAGCTATCAAGCAAAACAGGTAAACAGCTTCGAAATAAATATCTTGGCAGAGGTAAAAGCCTGTTAATTTGAGCAAAGGTGAACCTGAAGTATGGCAGCTTTTTACTAAAATGAACAGAAGACAAAACCTACAGTTTAAAACTACATACTGCCCCCTTTCCTCAGCAGCTAGCTCTCTTCAGGCAGCATCAGGCATCCTCAGCTAGTTCTTAAACAGCTTTTCTTAGTTATTTGCAGATGAGGGACACTAAAATCAACAGAAACTATGCCAGTTTATGTAATGCAATTATTATTTTCCATTTCTATTTTCTCAGCAGTGGAAACAACACTGGAAGCAAGTTTAGCTTGCATCCAGGACAGCCAATTCAGATGCCCATCTAGTGATCATCAAAGTCTGCTGACAAAGATTCCAGAAAATTCTGAGCTTATACAGTTCAGAAAGGAATTTAGAAAGTAATCAACAAAAGAGCACACAAAAGCAATCATCCCATCCCCCACAAAAATCACACCACACAGTCCTCATCAAACCCATGAAATCATACCTTGGGCACAGCTGAACAGCCAAATTTATCTAATTCCATTAAAAACTTGGAAGATCAAGAGCTGCCATATTAATTAATATTAAGCAATATATAATTGCTTTCAATTTAAGCTTGCGTTTGCAATCTTCATTACAAAGTAAGACCCCATTATATCACCTCAATACACACTGACCATATCCTCAACTGCCTCGTCGACAGGCTTTACACTATGTGTTACGATTAACAAATTTTCATAATAGCAAAACACTAGGAGTTACAAAAATGAAAAATGAAAATTATTATTAGGAGCCTAGGAGCCTTGAACTCCCCAAATACAAAGCACTGGCTTGCATACCTCAAGTACATACTGCAGATTACTTCCAGTACAAGTATACAACCAACTAATGCTTGTAAGCAAAATAGTTACGGTAGCAGAAGAAAATATGAATGAAATAACAAATGAACACAGCAAATAGAAGATGTAGTGCAGAATATCCGTCAAGACCTGAAAACACAAGAAGTTTGCATATTTTACCTTTCCATAATACTTTCAATTAACTAAAAAAATTACTATTCTGCAATAATCATTGAGCTTTTCCATTGTTAAAAATTTATCATTATTTTTTGTTTGTTTAAAGTAGAAGCTCTTCTTATAGCAAATGGTATTCAGTAGGCTATTGACATAATGATATTCAATACACACTGTATCAAATAACACTGAAACTATTGTTTTAAAATGTGATGGTAACTTGTATTTTCAACAATGTATCAAAAAGACATTAAGAGATCCCATCTACTAATAAGAATTTCTTAGCAATATCTAGTCAGGCAATCAGAACAGTAAGAACAACTGAAGTCACACTGAAATATAGAATTACTCTAACCAAAGGTTTAAAGTTATCTTATTCACATATATACATGATATAATTATGTAGTTTCTTAAGTTCCCTGCATTTGACCAGCTCTCATCAGCTATCCCAGCAGAGCACAAAGGAATGAGCCAGGCGATGCAACACTCCGTTACAAATGTCATTGATAGTTTTGCATGATCTGCAATTACCATGTCACTGCAGTAAGCATCACGAAAAATACCACCACATGTTGCAATTACAGCCTGTTTGTTCCAGTCATCTTACGACCACCCTGTTATTTAAAATAAAATCCTACCCACCTATAAACAACCCACAAGCTACACTCTTCATAGCTGGAAAAGAGCGCTGCAGCAAAATCTGGATCTTTCCAAAAGAGACAGAAGCATCCTGCCTTTTGTCTTAGTCTCTAAGAGGGGATCTGCAAACCTTCACTCTGTGTTCCCTTTCCTTCTCCCAAGTTCATTCTGATTCAAACCTCACACACTCTTTGATTCCTTAAGACAATTTAAGTCGCAGAATGTCATTTGGCAATATGGAAATTAAAATTTATGTTGCAATAGTATATACATGCATAACATCTCACTGTTTTCCATCAAAATTGGCTTTGGCTGTATTATAAAAGGTAGAGCATGAAAAATATGAGAATCTTACAGTAATGTATACACCATCACATACTTTATCCTAAACAAGCCATCAGCTGTCTAGGCTTCAGAGTCTTATATAACCTACAAGGCAATAGGCCTGCTTGGCTTTCCGGGAGATGATTTGAAGATTGTTTAATAAATACCTCCATCATTCAAATAAGATCACATAGGCATTTAGTGAAAAAACAAGACCAATCTTTAAGTCCTTAAATTTAATTTTCATGATCTTGAAATCTAAAGAATAGAGTTAAAAAAAAAAAAAACTTAGTTAAAACCTCGTGCTTGTATGTCTAATACACAACATCTCAAATCAGAACCAAAGCAGAACACATTGTTTGTATCAACAGGATACTTGAAATTCAGTCAGCAGAACAGAATGACAAAAAAAAAAAGCAGTGCCTTATATAGTCTGGCAATCATAAGCAGTTAAGTTATACTTTTTTTTTTTCCCCCACTAAGAGCTATTCAAACCCTCAAGGCTTCATTTTATTTTTCCACCAAAGCCAAATACTTTTGAACAAAAGGCTGTGTGCCCCCTTTCAACTATATTTCATACAACAAACAGATCTTCCTTAAATTCATTTCCAATGACCACAAAATCCCCCCTCATTTCAATTTCCTTACAGCTCCTTCCATAGTTCACAAGTGGCTCATCTGATGAAAAAGAATCAGGAAAAATAACAGGAAAAAAAAAAAAAAAAAAAAACACGTAAGCCTAATCTTCTCACCTAACAAACCACATATTCATTGTCAAAGCACATGTACAACAGTAGCACCTTATCTCCACAATGTTTTTTAGATGCCTATTTATACCTTAGAGCATTAGATTTTTTATTATCAGATGAAAGCTCATACTCCATTGAATGTTGAGGTTTCTTCAGTACTTCTTTGCTTCCGTAGTGGAAAGCAAACTGCAATTAGTACATCATCTTGATAAAGAATATCGACTTCCCTCCTATATACTCTGACATAAAGCAGTTCATCAAGTCTCAGAGTTGGACACCTTAAAAAAGAGCTTTGTATGCTTTTTACAGCTATTAGAAAAGACTTAAAAGTCACAGAAGCCGTTTTCAAGATGCTGTGGTTCGTATATTCTCTTTGCATTGACATTTGAGTATCAGAAACTTCAGTAACACAGATTCAGAAAGTTACTATTAACCCCACTACAATCAGAAACTAAAAAAAAAAAAAAAATTGAATCAACACATGCAAAAAAAAAAAAAAATTTTGAGTGAGAAACAAAGTATGAAAAACATTTACAAAACCAGCCACACATTACTGTTAATTCCTACTTTTCTGTCCTTACATTTTTTCATCCCTCACAAGAATTGGTGGTCTTTCAAAAACAAGATCTTATCCATACTTTTTCTTTGGATAATTATGAGTTTTGCATAACCTGCTGTCAG
The DNA here is from genome assembly GCF_019238085.1 of Lagopus leucura. Taxonomy (NCBI): domain Eukaryota; kingdom Metazoa; phylum Chordata; class Aves; order Galliformes; family Phasianidae; genus Lagopus; species Lagopus leucura. The sequence goes on from NW_024962262.1 coordinate 84,078,010, forward strand.
GAACTCTTTATTAGGGAGTGCAGCAATAGAACAAGGGGTACTGGCTGTAAACTAACAGAAATAGACTTAGATTAGCTGTAAGGAACAAGTTCTTCACTGAAGAGTGATGAGGCACCGGCACAGCTGCCCAGAGAAGCTATGGATACCCCATCCCTGGAGGCATTCAAGGCCAAATTGAATGGGACCCTGGCAGCCTGAGCTGGTGGGTGGCAGCTCTGCCCATGGGAGGGAGTTGAAACTGGATGGTCTTTAATGTCCCTTCCAATTCAAGCCATTCTACAGTTCTACAATAAAAAACAAAGCTAGGGTTTGGAGCTCATGATCTTACCCAATTGGCAGTACATTTCACTGTGCCAAAAGAAAACAAGCATCAGCTTTCAGTAAAAACCATCAAGGTGTAAACTGCTTGTATAGACTAACCTTATTAAACACTAAAAAACTGCAAAGAAGTCGAGTTGCAGCCTTACAACTACTTACCCAGCCAGCGTAAGTGCTCACTGACATAACAGCAAATGCAGTTGCTAATGAGCAATATCCTTTTTGCTGCCAAAGGCCTTAGTGAAGAAACAGTAAGACCAAGGAATATGTCATCCAAAGTTCCTTCTAGTTTGGGGAGGGTATCAGCAACAGCTTGGACTATGAAAAGCATGTTCTTGCACCTGTAAACTATACAGACAGCATAACCATTTATCTGATATTTTATGCCATGCTAGCAATGTCTGTCATTAAGAGACCTACTTCACTATCTGCTTTTTTTGGTTGCCCTACCAATTAATGTAGTGATTATCAATAGCACAGTACTAAGCATTTTTGAGAAAATATTGTTATAATGGAATTACATTAACTGACAAGTACTGGACTGCAGCAAACTACACTGATTCCCGCTATTAAGGACAAACAAGCTGTTCAGAGGAATTTCTGGGGGAAAAAAAAAAAAAAATTAGATCTTGACAGTTTGCATTTCCTACTTCCACAGGGTTTCCTGGAAGAAACTTCTGTCATAAGCAGTTATTGTCAGAGCCCTGCAATAACACTCAACAAAAATAAGTGCTATTTACAGCTACCTTCATTTTAAGCCAGTAACCACGCAAAGTCAACCGTGACTGCTGCTGAGTGTTCAGTCTGATACCTACTTTGATATTAATACATTACTTACGTTATTAGGAAATAAAATGCCCTATTCAATGTTCAGAAATTCAAAGCCAAAGTATGTTTTATTTTTATATTAATTTGTTTCTACTACTTCACATTAAGAAAAAAACAAAAAAAAAAAAAACAGCTAAGCCAAAAACAACGGCTGACAGGCATACTCAAAGCTATCACTTGTTATAGTACTTAGGCCATAGCTTCATGGTCCAAAAGAGATCAGAAGATACCAAGCAAACTTCAGTCTCCTCATGCCTATTGTATACTACCAACACTCATGGTTTACTGGCTGTAACAAAGTAACTGCTTTCCAAATTTGCTAAATTTTACAGCAGTAATGATCACTAGGTCTATTCTAGTATCTAATCTATTAGTAAACTATTTTTTGCTTTATTTCTAAAAAACTCAAGTTAAAGCTGAAACACATCATACACAAACTGACTTTGGACTGACTTTTGACTTCCAAACAGTTTTGGAATCTAGCTTAATAGTTTCTAGTACTTTCTGCCGGCTAAAGGGGTCAACGAATAGGTAAACACTGTGCTATGAAAGACATTTTCTTCCTGCTACCAGTTCCTGAGAAGTGGAGACGGCTTTCTTCAGAAGTGAGAGGAGGTGGAGACAGTATTTTTTGAACATTTAGATTTCAAGATGAGCCTTCTGCAGCCATTAAGAACTCCATGAGTATCAAGGAACTTAAATTACCTGCTTTTTTTTTTTCCTCCTGCAAAGGTTAAGATTCTGCTGCTGAAATAGGGCAATTATTCCATAAACCAGAAAAGACAGCTTGCACCATAAGCAGCATTTACTTTGTGCCACATTATGCAGATAGACTAGTGGAATTTATATACGACAGATAAGTTTTGCCAATAGCATCCATTCTTGGTATTATTACTCTATATAATCACTACTTCTTAGATTACATCTGGTAATTAACAAGTCTAGCCTCACCAAGTCTTGTCCTTCTTAAAAGTTTTTCATCCATATTCTACCTTAACTTTTTTTTTTTTAAAGTTACCTATTTTTTCATATATTACACTATTTTACACTGATACTATAATTCAATACAATTTTATTTCAGGATGACAAGTAGAAAGCAACTAGAAAAAAAAAATTCTGTCCAGAAATATTTAGATGATATGAGGAAAATCTGAAGGATTTTGGCAAATAAATCTACATTCTAACAAGAATAATTTATAATTTTCTGTCTAAAAGAGCTAATCATTATAATCACATTCAAATTACACTGCAAGAGTCTTGCTATTAAAAGTCTGTCTACTGCTATGTAAAAAGGACTGTTACAAGCCTGATTTTTTGTTAAATATTGCCCAATTGTTGTAAATAGGATTAAAATAAAGCAGCAACATTTTGGAGAAAAAAAATCTTTCAGATCTTTATGATAATCCAGCATTAATGAACTCATTCTTACTTGAAAACTTACAAATAGGTCATTAAGACTACAAACTCCACAAGCCATATTTAAACCCACCAACGAGCCCAATGGAGGCTGGACACATGGTCATGCTAGCTAGAAACTCCTTCAAAAAAGGATAGCATATGTACTTAATTAAGTGCATGTGTACAATTAACAAAAACCACTTCAAGTTTCTATCAAAAGCTATAAAGAAAGGTGCACAGCAAATAGGAAAAGCTTGCTTTCACTCTCTAATTGAAAGCTTTGTCATGGAAGGCTAAGACAGCCTTAAGTTAGTTAACTAAAACATAACTAACTTGATTTTTCACCAGCTAAGAAACAGTTAATTGCAGATAAAGTGACATCTCCACACAGCTCCCCATAATCACTTTAAAAATAAGATAATCCTCTAGTACTCAGATTTTCCTCTCACTTCCTGACAGAAAGTATAACTTTATTTTTTTTTTAAAGGGATAGAACAAGAAAAAAACTGCTTACAGCATGAATACAATCCAAGGTAGCTAGCCTAAATGCTATGCGTTAGCTCATCTCCCTCTCATACCTCTAAGGTTTGTCAATGAAAAGATTATTTTTCTAGTGGTTCTATATGCTGAAATTAGCATCCAAACAGTACCTGCTGCTGAGGTAAATAACTGCCAGTAGCAAAAAAGTAGTGACAAGCTAACCAAAGAAGGAAACAAAAGCAATGAAATCAGGGCAAGCAGATAAAACTGTTTTGTCTCCTGAAGACTGCAAAGGGAGAAGATGGAACAGACACCATATTACCTGCAAAATGAAAAAAAAAAATGAAATTATTGCTGCGTTGATCATTTTTAAAGCCTCACTTCTCTAAATTCACTTACTCTTTCAGTCAGAAAAATTCATAGAAAACATATGATTCCTTTTGAGAGAAAGAAAAATGAAAGCCCCCTGCCAACAGACTGCACATCATTTAAAACCTCTTATATGTGTTCAAAGAGCCAGTGCCATTGCTAGTATCAGACGCATACCAGCTACACCATTTACACTTAAACTGAAATAATTTATTACAACAAAATCCATTTACTAAACTTGAAAGTCATGATGACTTATTAATGTATCCAGGAATATTTATACAAGAGATATTGACCACAGTAGACATTAAACGATGTTAACAGCAAGAGCTACTTGCCTAAAGATCTACAGGCATGTTAGCCTGAAGTATTCAGGATACCCACTATCACATACAACAGAATTCATGAAAACTCTATAGTGCTTTCTTTTACAATACAGTCAGGATAACCCCTAATGGTTCTGGAATGTGCCACTAGACTTCTATGCTTATGTAATAAATTCATTCTAGATGGGCAATTCCTGAGCAGTTCTGGTAGTATGGCATGTTTGCCACATAAAATACACTACATATATGATTTTAATAGAAGCCTTTCAGACAATTCTCCCAACTTCCTGCTTTTCTCCAAAGTATCTAACCAAACGTTCATACAACCAAAAACCTTGTGGCATCAGTGACAGATTATAAAAAAGTGCCCTCAAAACAGATGTCTGGGCCAACAAACAGCTGGCACAGATGGACTTGCTTGGAAAGAGCACTGCTTTGTCAAAATAGTTTCCACACTAACTGCTTATAGCAGTGTGATCAGTACTGAAGTGTTACTTTACACTAGTCATTCCAATATAAAGAGCTTTCTCTATTATCTTCCCAAGAAAAGTAACCTAAGACTAGCTCACGTAACAAGGGTGGAAACTCATACTTTGTGTTCTAACAACTGAGTACTCAGAAGATCATTTTGCAGGACTAAGCATCACCCAATTCCTTCTGCAGATCTGGGCAACGTTTTCTGAGCTTGGCATACCTCTCAAGCAGAGAAACTCCTGGGAAAGTAGATCCACCTTTACTGGGACCTCATAACCCCATTAAGTTCTTCTCTTTAATGCTAAGCACAATGGCAGACATGCTAGGACAAAAAGCAGCAACACAGCACACCAAGAGTGTAAGGACATGTTGAAGCCAGGACACTGTGCCTGCAGGCCCAAGGAAAGAAGGAGAGCATCGAACAGCATGAGAGCCACCCACAGCTGCTTCCTGAGGAAACTGTCAGTAAGGTTTATGTTTTCTTTTGTTTGTTTTGTGGGTTTTTTCTGTTTGTTGTTTTAACTATACAAGATGATAGATTAAAATAAATTCAGAATTAGAAATACCTAGATTAATAGTCTCAAGATGTTCACATAAATGAATATATATTTCAAACAAACTAGTTGACTTGTCTAATGAGACAGGTCTTCAGGCATCTATTCTGAGAAAACAGATCTATACTAGATTTTAATTGTAAATAACATGAAGATAACATTCATCAGTAAGGTGCTTCTGACAGCAATATGAGCAAAGCAGACTTTGTTGTTCTAGGCAGCTTGAGAGTCCTATGCTTTGCAGCATGACCAGGAATCATCATTAACAACTGGCCTTCAACTCATTAACATGATATACTATAAAAACGTCAAATAAATTGTCAGATAGTTGGGGAAGAGGCAAGCTGTTCTTTAGCTACAAACTTTTTTTTTTTCCAGAAAATTTTTTTGCCAAAGAAAACTGAAAGCTCATGTTTTAAACATTTTAAATACAAAAATCTTACGCTATTTCACTTGACATATTGCCTTAAGACATTATTTTCTTTTTAAGCTAATGAATAACTGTATGAAGCAAAGCTTCAGAAGTACAAAGTAAACTGAAGCAGAAGTGAGACAGGTTTTAGATCTCTGACACCATACAAGTGGAAAAGAGCCTTCTTCATGGAAAGACAGGAGATAAAGGAGCAGCCAAGATTGGAAGGCATAGTGGGAGTAAGTAGAAGGTAACAGGGAGGCAGAGAAGATAGGAAAGTATGTATACATAAATACTGAATGGAAAGAAAATGCATCTTAGTGAGATAGGCTGTCAATTTAAGAAGGTCCTTCAGAATAAGAACACTTTATTTATAGTTTAGGAGTAGTAGAAAAGCATGCATAAACACTTGAATGTGAAGTATTTAACATGACAAAGCTATTTCTCACTATTACGATGAGACAGTAATTAGACTCCTGATCACGTGCTCTATAGTTTCAGAATTCTGGCCAAATTCTCAGAATCCATCCAACTTTTTTGGATAATGCTAAGTAGCAGAATTGAGGGGGCCTCCAATCAGTTTTCCAAAGAGTACTTAGTTATAATTAAAATATAGAGGCAACTGTCCTGCTAACAAAATTTAGTATCTGTATCTAATTCTCCCTCCTGCCTTTTCCTAAACCTAGCAGCTATTAAGCCAACAGGCAGCCTGAATCTTTTGATGCCAACTATGGCAACAAGGCATTGTATTGACCAACCATACACTTGGTTTTGCAGTCAGTAGGTGCCAGTGTGTCAACTCTACCTCTAAACATAATGGCATCAACAATTTCCTAACATCAATTTAGCACAGTATTTCCTTCAGGAATCTCTCAATTTCTAGTTTTAGTCAATAATATTAAGACCTAGGTTTGTGGCTCTCACCCACGTTATGCTCATCCCAACTCTTTAAAAATATTCATTAATCTTAGGGCCCCTGCTTCTGGTTTAAGTTTACTAAACTATCTCTTCAGACTGTGAGAAAACACAGGTGACTAACCTTCCCCCGCCCCCCCCCTCCCCCCGAGTTAGCATCAATCCCTACAGAGAAGGCAAGAAGTCACTGAGTAAATTCCGACAAAACTTATCCAGATTCACACTTCACTTCCACTTATTATCCATGACTAGGATGCTATCTGAATCACTCTTTCAGCTATCATTCCCTAACTTCAAATAGACTCCAATGGATGCCTTCTCATTCAGTGCTATCAAGCCTAATTTTATATTTCTTCATTTTCAAAACTTGGAGTACTCACTACTGTGAGTCTATGGAATTAGATTAAAATTGGCAAAACCATAATAAAGCACCCATAACCTCATAGTAATAGATAAAAGAAGAGAATGAAGGGATCAAGGAACACCACCAGAGACCTATGAGCCTGTTGACAGATACCTTCTTAATTAATCCAGCTACTGAAGCCTAAGTACTAGTAGATCCAGTCTTCTTGACCAAAAACCTCAGCAACGCTTTAAAAGAAGTGGGACAATTCCCTCCTCTCATAACCCTTTCACCTGGCTGAACAAACCAACACCCCTTCTGAAGCTTTAGTCAAGATAAAGACTAAATCTATGCAGAAGTACATTTTTACTCACTTACTGTATAAATTGAACTATTCAATAACAATTTTTCAGTGAGGACTCTATAGTTAATAGATACCAAAACAGTTACAGGGCCTGGTAAAATATATTAAGCCATGCACGCTGTAACAACAAAAATTCTAATGGGCAGCACTTTCTGATTCCAGTTTGTAACTCCATAAAATGCAATTACACCACAGGCATTAATGGTTTTAATTGAGCCAATTATGTACTAAGAGGTAAAAAGACTAAAAATACACACTAAATTATACGAAGTCTTTAGACTAAATAACACTTGGGAGTTAACAAAATACTTGTGGGAAAACATATCACAGATGGTCAAACAATAGAGCAGTGGTATCACTTGGAGTTTTTTCTATTAATTTTTTTTTTATTTTTTTATTTTTAAGTATATTCTTGTTTCAGCTGTTAAACCAAATGCCTTTAGGTCAAAGCTGAAGGGCTCACTAAATACAAGTGAAATGATTCCTTTCTTTTGTAAGAAAACATGCCCACAAAACTCAGGGCCAATTTCAGATATTTGCAGAAATAAAGAATTACAGATTTCTATCTGCCCTACCTTGAAACACCACTGGCAATGAAGTGATTATGCATGACAAAAAAAACAAAAGGAAGATATATCAGAAGCACAATTCTTCCCATAATCCATCCATTTAACCACAGTAGCCCATTTTCCATGCTGATGACTTGCAAGGACCTATAATCACATTTTAGGTAGCTTCCCTTCACAGAAACACTTAGTTCTTATACAAGCTCTCAGACTGTAAAACAAAAGTGTTTCATAACATTTCCATGTTTCACAGATGCACGCTCATCTATCAAGATTTGGGATATGACAGTCAAGTAGAAATTTCTGACCCACATACTAGGGCAAGCTGGAACAGTTTAAGCATCCAGTCTCCAATGAAGGGGGTAGAGAGAGCATCTACTTGTGATGTTACTAAATGGTGTTAACTCATGGTTCTGATAGACTTGGGGGGGGGGGGGGGGGGGGGGGGGGGGGGGGGGGGGGGGGGGGG
>NW_024962262.1:84086018-84258606 GCF_019238085.1 Lagopus leucura
GATGTAGCTTAGTTCATTTTAGACACTTTTTATTTGGAGCTACTTACAGCAACAATTAAGCAAGAAATAGCAAGATACGCTCAAGTAGAACTATCTATAAAGAGCTCTGAATGTAAGAGCAAACAGTACTTGGCAATAAAAATTTTGATGAGGTCACCTGAGAAACAATGCAGAACACTAGTTCAGAGACCACAGACTACTAATGTGGCAGAACATAGCTTGAAAGAAGAATTCAGCAGCATCAGCATACAGATCATAAAATCAAGGCTTGCTTAGATTTCAGTGCCAACAACTTTAAGCAATACCCCTAGTAGATAGCTTTGACAATGCCTGCTTATCAGGACTTAAAGCCCCCTCAAACACAATGTATCTTCTGCATAAACAAAAGAACAATGATATCAAGAGTGTCTGCAGCAAGCACACCTAAATGGCTGTACGCAAAATTGTGTACAAAATACATCTTATCCTAGCTGCACCACTGGCCTCATTTCATCTAACTACTAGCTTGAAAGAATTCAGAGGCAGAACACATTACATAAGCAGAAGACATCCCTTTTAGCAATGACTAAATGACTAATTCACAGCTGGATATTAGGAAAAATGTCTTCTCAGGAAGAATGGTAAGGGCATTGGAACAAGCTGCTCAGGGAGGTGATGGGAGTCATAGTCTCTGGAGTTGTTCAAGAAAAGGGTAAATGTGGCACTGAGAGATATCGTTAGGGGACATAGTGGTGATGGGTCGGCAGTTGGACTAGACGAAGTGATTCTAGTCTAACGTTAACAATTCTTTGATTCATGTCCAAATAGATGTGAAAAATGAATATCATCTACGATCATTTCAATTACACAGGTACAATCTTAAAAGTCATGTTAGGCAACTATTTCTGAATCATGGGAGGTGGTTGCTTCTGACCAAAGAAGAAAAAGCTAACCTTAGGGAGGTGTGGATGGCAGATGTTAACTTACAGTCCCCAGCTACCAAAGGGACAGGTAGAAAAAGAAATGTCAAGAGAAAAGAATGGGCGAAGCTCACTCCCACAGCACACAGAAAGAGAATTGAGACAAAGGACAAAACTGCAGCAAGGGAAATTACAAAGTTAAGACAAAAAAATATTTAGTCAGGGTAGCCAAACACTGGGACAAGCTGCTCAAAGAGGTTGCGAAAATGCATCTTCAAAAACACAGCACAACATGATCCATCACCAGAAATAGCCCTGTGTTGAATAGGAGAAAAAGCCCATCATTATGAAGTTAACTGTGTGTCTTTTAAACAGAAAAAGTTATGAAATTTTCCACTAGCAATAATCCAGGCTAAGATGACACTATGGATAAATAGCAGGCAGACTCAAGCCCAAAGGGTGAGTCAACAGCTTGCTGATGTCACAGCCAGGAATAGAGCTCAAATCTTTTCTTCCCCCTCTCTTCTACTGTTAGTAAGCAAGGCAAAGGAAGGACTATTTTTGTGTTCATGCACAAAACACAGTAAAAAAAAAAAAAAAAATATCACCACCACGTTTGAGAAACAACATGGTGGTGGTTTGGTTTTTTTTTTTTTAATCTTTAATTTTGTCAAAAACTCTAGCTTTTATTTTTCCTCAGTTACACACAGCTGTAAGCCACAAGATTTCCTATTTTTTTTTTTAAATATTGAATTCAACATTATTGTACACTTTATAAAGAAATTTAGACTACTACACAGAAAGTACTCACACACTGTATTTCACCAAGTCTGTTTCCTTTCTTGCTTTCCTAACCTAAGCAAGAAAAGCTTTAGTTATTTCCACTTTCTGCAAGATGCCAAGCACATCTGTTTTGCCCCCTTTGCCACCAACAACTCAAGCCTGTGAGCTGGAAAGCTATCTGTCTTATTGTTGTTTAAACCGTTCAAGTGGAAAATAACACCACTGAGGAGGAAGCGAGGCAGAATCAGCAGCACAGGTAGGAAGGCCAGTCAGTTGGTTCACAAGGAACAGTGAACTTCAGCATCTAGGAGTTGAGTTGTAATTATGTCTGCACAATTTTCCTATGTTGAAAAGATTGCTATTTCTACAACGCACGCTAAGAATTGGCCCTTCCTCCCTAGCTATGATCACAAGGCAAGCAATTAACAGTCGATCATCTAATAGTATTGCTTAGCAGTACATACTCCCAGCTGCCTCATCACCGCCTTTCCGACTTCATTTGGGATATATCTAATCCACTCGTTTCCTCAATAATATGCCCTGCAATTGCAGGATCCAAATTTAAGCAACCACTTAAAATAACTGCTATCCTTTCAGAGGCATAAAAATGCACCATAACTAGGATTCAAGACTATGTGCAACTTCATTCTGTACACACACTTGAAGCTCCAAAGGTAAATACACTTCTGCCTCTAGACAGCTTGCCAGGTTTTATTTTTCTTCACACTTGCACATGAAGGATTAGTTACATGAGTGCAGTATCATTATGTAACTGTATTAACCGTAGTATTAATCCATACAATATGCAACTTGAGGACTGCTCTCAGTTCTAATTCCCATTTCACAAGGGAAAGTCACAGAAAACATGGCACAGACACACGTCGCCTTCTAACAACCAGTTGAACATATTAGGATTCCTGAGCCTAGAACAAAGATTACAAATCTACACACTGAGCAGGATCTTAAGACACAGCAGAATCGAACAGAGTTGTTCACCTTTTTCAGCATAAGAATCTGAGAGCAGAGAGTTAAACCACTGGAGCTCCAGGACACTCCAAAGAACCAGTTCTTTACACAAGCAACAATTAGGCTATGAAACTCCTTCCTCCCCAGCATTCCTGATGCAAGAGCTATTGATAAAAAGCACACCTGAAGTTATTATACACACTACAAATCACAGTTTGTGGAGCTGGGATAAGTATTGCATGGACACCAACAGACATTTTGGTCTGCCTCCTTCACCTGGGCATTCTCTCCCATAGCCTGAAGAGTTGGACTGACTGAGCTTTGAGTAAGACATTTTATTTATCACAGGTTGCCACAGAAATTGTTTCTCTTTAAAAAGAAATTATGAGCTTACAGGTTTCCACAGCAACTTCATTGTTAAGGAATGGCTTCAGTTCCAGAAGACATTAAGAGAAGAGACAAACAGAATCACCTGAAGCTCTGTGTGTGAGACAGAGAAACCTAAAAAAAAACAATACAACAGTTCTACAAACTCACTCTTTCAGCACAATCACGCAAAAACACTGCTCTTCACAATGCGCCATTTAGATGGCAAGTGCATCTGGGCTTCTAAACTGTTTTAATGAACAGTTTTGTTTTTGTCTAGACATACTTCCTACATGCAGGCATCCTACTAAAATAATCAGGTGCCTTACAGCAATGTTGTAAGAAATCTGCCAGGAATCACTGCTCAAAACACTCCATTATTCAGTCATTAAGTGATTACAGTTGGAGAAAATGCGCTATAAGCTAACCTAGTAGTTTACTTAGTTTAATTCCATTTTACAAGACCTAGCCATGCCACTACTCTGCCAGAAGCTCTCAGGATACCTAGCAGCCCTAAACCAAATACACTATTCATAACACAGCAAGGAGAAAAAAGAAGAAAAAAAAAAAAAAAGCCAAGATAATGATAAAACCTCAAACTGCCTCCCTGCCACACATGCAGAGTTTTCCAGACTTTGAGGACAGGCCATTAGTATCATACTTTTGATTATTAGGGGACTGCTAACAAAATGGAAAGCATTGAGGTGTAGCAGAGAAAACGCAAAACCCCATTTGAAAGCTGACACTGTGAATTTAGTGGCAGCTAAACAGGACGTGAAAAGGCAATAGGGACACTGGAGGGAGACCTGCACCAGTACGGTGCGCGGTCTGCTGCAAGCTTAACACCTGAGCTGGAAGGAAGGAACACACCAGAAAGAAAGAGACTAAGTTTATTTACAAGTTACCACAACTGGACTGCAAGAACGTCTAATTAGCATCAGCGGCCTTACTAACTACGTCCACAACTGCAGAACACATTTCTTCCCCTCCTCCGACGCGCATGAGCTCGCGAACGAGCCCGCCCCGGCTGCGTGAAGAAGCGCTACCGCTTTCAGGCAGTCCCAAGGGGAACGAGCGAGACGCCAGAAGCCACGCTGCGGCCACCAGAGAGACCACAGGGGACGGGACGGCCGCCCCCATCGCTTGGGGTACCCGTGCAGCGTTCCCTGCCCGTCCCGAGAGGCCACACCGGCTGTAAGGCCCCACCACCATCACAGCAGTGCAAATCGCCTTGTCCTCGCCGGGGCCGGAAGCGGAGCCGCGCCGGCGCAGGGACAGCCCACCGCCGCGGGGAGGGGTGCATCCGCCACCCCCCGCCCGATCCTGCGCCCCCGGAGGCGGGCGGCCGTCGCCTGCCAGCCCGCAACTTATCGCGCAGGTCTAGTCCGCCGCTATGCCGGGGCCTGTACCTGCGTTGGAAGTCCTGCTCGAAGGGGGCCAGGTAGGGGTCCCGCTCCAGCAGCTCCGGTAGCTTAGGCGCCTGCGGGCCTTGCGTGCCGGAGACGGCCATCTTGCCGCCACGGCTCCGTGGCGCCGGGCACGGCCGCTATATACCTCTAGACTGGGGGGGGGAGGGGGGGGGAGGGAAGGGGGGGTCTCGGATCGGGGCGGGCGAGGAGCCCACTGCCTCTCACCGCCCGGCGCCGCCCACCGGTGGGGGCAGCCCCGGGACCGGGAGCCGCCCGCCTCCGTTGCCACTCCCCGCCCGCCTTTTGCCTCGCGGCCTTGGGCAGGGTGGGAGGCTGCGGCTGCGGGTGACGACTCCCGGGCTCTTTAAGGGGTACAGGGTGCGAGTGCTAAGAAAGATAACTCCGCTGCTCGGCGGGGCGCTGGGCAGCTCGCAGCCCAGCGCAGCGGCGCGGCTCTGACGGCATCCATGAGCTCTCATAAAACACTGCGTGTGTTTGGCGGAGTGTTGCTTTGCAGGGGCCGGAGGAGGCTTGAACAAAGTAGAGTGAGTTTAGTGGATCCTAAGGCAGCTGTAAATGCTGAATAGCACAGATAGATTACGAAGGACAGATTATCAATCAGCGTGTCTCATTTTTGAATAGGCCTCCAGATATCCAAGGCAACTCTTTGCCAGCCTGACCATGGCTGTAGGCCAACGTCCAGCAGTAGAGCAGTATTGCTTTGTTAATACACGTACTGACAGTGTGTATTTACAGGCCTCTTTTTGAATACTGTTTAGCCACAGGTTATAAACTTTCCAGCACTAGGGTACTTGACACTGCTTCCACGACTGTCTCCAAGATTTCTGTCCTTGGTTTGTAACTCGTCTCCCCTGCCTTGGCTTACTCTGGATTTAGAGTGGCTTCCTATTCTGCTGCCAGGTGACAGCCTATAACAAACTGCAGCAATTATTTATAGCTTCTCCAAAAATTAGCTGAAGTGACAGTTTTCAAAATTATTTGTTTCATCAAATGGTACGCATTTAACTACACTGTATTTCCTTCCTTGCAGCAGTATGCATACAAAAATCCAAGAACTAGGACAAATGCTGTTCAATATCTTTATCCATGGCATCAACAGTAGGATTGAGTGCACCCTCAGCAAGTTTGCGGAAAATGCTAAGCTGTGTGGTGTGGCCAGCACATCTGAGGGACCAGGATACCATCTGGAGGGACCTAGACAGCCTTGAACATTGGATCCAGGTCAACCTCATGAGGTTCAGTGAAGCCATGTTCAAGATCTTGCGCCTGGATCAAGGCAACCCCCTTTATCAGTACAAGATGGCAGTGAAGGAATGGAAGGCAGCCCTGCAGAAAAGGACTTGGGGGGACTGATGGATGGGAAGCTGGACATGAGCCAGCATTGAGCCCTCACAGCCCAGAAAGCCAACTGTATCAAAAGTACATCAAAAGAAGTGTGGTCAGCTGGTCGAGGGAGGTGATCCTGCCCCTCTACTCTACATTGCTGAGATCTTACCTGGAATAGTGTGACCAGACGTGGAGTCCTCAGTACAAGAGAGACATGGACCTATTGGAGGGTATCCAGAGGAGGGCCACAGAAATGATCCAGAGAATGGAATACCTCCTCTGTGAGGACAGGCTGTGAGAGCTGGGGCTGTTCAGCCTGGAGAAGAGATGCCTCTGGGGAGACCTGAGTGCAGCCTTTCAGTATCTAAAGTGGGGCTGTGAGAAGGGGACAGACACTTTAGCAGGCTCTGTTGTGATAGGACAAGTGGAAATTATTTCAAATTAAAGAGGGGAGACTTAGACTGGATATAAGAAAGAAGGTTTTTACAGTAAGAGTTAAGTTTTTCATAAAAGAGGCACTGGAACTGATTGCACAAAGAGGTCATGGCAGCCCTGTCCCTGGGGACATTCAGGGTTTAGGCTGGATAGGACTCTGAGCAACCTGATCTGGTAGGTGCCCCTGTTCATTATAGGGATTTAGACTAGATGACCTTCAAAGACCCCTTAAACGATTCTGGGATTCTGTGAAATTGTTACATAATTTGCCCCATCAGAAGGCCTGAGCAGTTTCTGTTTGTTTTGTGAAATAAATGGCATTAAACATCAGAGCTACCTGTCATAACCAGCTTACAATGGGATTTCTTTTTCTTTTTTTTTTCTCCCTCAGTGATTTCTTCAGTCTCCATCAGGACTGAAAACCTGTTACATGCTTCAGAACTGTCTGTGTAGCAGTGATTCCCTTGTCTGTGTTAAACCAAAGTTTAATAACTCTTATTTCTGACATCATGCTATGCACGCTATGTTTTCTTTTGCAAACTGTCTCTGCCATTCCCATAGTTATCTTGTGGGGCAAGCTAAAAGGGGAGCAAATCCAGCTGTTAATCAAGAGCCAGTAACTTGTTTTTCACAATAGCTAACATTTTACTTGTACTGCTGTTTGAGGCTTCCAGCTGTAATGGAGACGTTGCCTGCTGCTGAAGGGGAAGGAAGGGGGAAATCCCTGCAGTCTTTGAATATACTACCATAGGAAACAGGAGCTTCATTTTGAGCACAGTCTGTTTGGTTTTCTTAATTATCAGAAAGCTCAACAGGTTCAGAGTGCCATTATTAGCTATTTGGCTTAGGCACAAGAGAGGGATTTATAAATTGGCATTAGCAATCTATGTAAACAGTAGAAATATTGCTGTGACTTCTAGCTCCCTGGAGACAAAGACCCTTTCTTAACCTTTGCTTGCAAGATTGTAAGCAGAAATAACACAGTATCCTGACTCGCATCCAAGCATCCTTGAATGTCAGGAAGTTAAATTCTTCAAGTAGCCCCAAGTGCTATATTTAATACCTTGTGAATTAGGAAATGGATAACCATTCTATTTGTATCCGTCCATGTTCAAGTTTACAACTGAGGTGTGATTTTATCTGCCTGCTCAAAGACACAAAGGCATATATTACTGGGATCATCTATTCCAACACAATCTGGCTGAGACTCTAAGGCCAAATTTGGCTCTGAGGACATTGCCATTTAGTCTTCTACCTAGAGGCAAAAAGGGCACTCGAAACAATAAAAGTTGTCTCAGTAGATGAATGTTTGTTTGTATATTTGTCTGACATCCATACAAAGATAGCAGCTGCCAGTAGAGATAGGAAGAAGGGGTGGATGGTAATAACTGCACTTTTGGGGGACAGTAATCAATATAAAAGGAGTGGCATCTGAGGCATGTGTCTGGCACCCAGTTACCACCAAGAACAGAGTATAGCAAACCACTTTAAATTAGTCTTTCAAAGGATGTTCATGATTAAGTTGTGTATACTTTAAAATGTTGCATAGCAGTGCTATGCAATAACTAGTTACGATTCTTAGAGTGGTTTCTGTACAAAGTTCAAAAAAAAATCAAAGTTTTGTACTCAAGAACATTCAAGAACTGACTACTCATGTGATGCACTACAATTTTCATTTTCTCATATTTTGCTTTTACTTGCAAAAGTAGACCGAGATGCTAAACCGTAGGAACAAGATTCTTTCTTTGAAGCACTGGTTCAAATTCTTCTCACTATTGTGGCTCTCAGATTGGCCAGAGACCACCACATGGTGTTAGCTGGAGCCTGCAGAGAGACAGACATGGCAGTTGTTAAGGGTAATGTGTTTTCCTTCCAGTATAGGTATAAAGTGGGTGCTGCAAACATCCAATACATTTCTTAATTATCACTAATCTACATGGTCTTTACATGTAGGTCAGAGAATGGCAACTGAGATTAAACAAGTTCTTCATCCCTGCCTTTGAGCTTTCCAAGGCTCTGCTGAGATGCAGGAGGAAAAATGGGCAATGTTGTGCAGTTGCTGAATCTCAGCAGCATGTCAGAGTTCTTTAATTAAAACATAGTTTTGCAGATTTTGTAAGGATTCAACTGTTAATTAATTACTTAGGAAGAATAAAGGATATAACCTTGAAAATTACAGCAAACATTACATGAGTCCATTAGTATATCCTTTAATTAGTTTATGGTTTGGGAGTTTTGTTTTTGTTGGCTTTTTTTCTGTCAGTTTGTTTTAAGAAATGTATTATTCATTGAGGTTGTCTTTTTAGGTCTTACCTTTGACTTCCTATGGTATCAGGAGCTTTAAATAACAACACATCTTTAAAGATCAAAAGTAATCTGAAATCTAAACTACTAAAAAGCCAGTTCAGATTGTCAAATTCCACTAAATGCTCTTGATAGGACTGCTATTTGCACTTAGCATACAGAACCAAAATCATACTCTGGCAGCATGAAAGCTCTAGCTAATGGCTGCTTTTTGCTTTCATGTTACTGAAGTATTGCTGTGATCTGGTGTCCTCATGGAACACCTCCCCTGTGAGGACAGGCTGAGAGAGCTGGGATTGTTCAGACTGGAGAAGAGAAGCCTCTGAGGAAACTTGATAGGAGCTTTTCAGTGTCTAAAGGGGAGCCGTAATAAAGAAGAGGACAGACTTTAGTAGGGTCTGTGGTGACAGGACAAGGAGAAATGGCTTCAAACTAAAAGAGGGGAGATTTAAATTGAACATAAGGAAGAAGTTTTTTACAATAAGGATGGTGAGGCTCTGGTACAGGTTGCTCAAAGATGTGGTGGATGCTCCGTCCTTGGAGACTTTCAGGGACCTAATAAGGTCCTTTCCAACTCAAAAGATTCTATGATTCATTACTACTTAGTAAGAATATTTTACTTCATGTTATTACATCACCTCAGTAATACTCCATTTCTTTTTGTTTGTTTTGCTTTTGTTTCATCTTTGTAACAAACAGATAAACATTTATACTTTAAATAGTAGTCTTTGCACTTAACATACTTTTTTTTTACCATGGTTTTGAGATCTTAATTACAATCATATATAAGGTTAATTTTGAGTTTTCTGAGTTAATGTTATCCTACTTCAGCTGGAATTATGCATTGATGTTTCTCAGTTTCAAATGCCCTTCATTTTTTGGTATCTCTTTTGTTTTTTTGTTAATCTCTCAAAATTCTCCCTGGATATTGGATTCAGTCTCCTAATTCCACTCAAGAAACATTTGATCTCTGATTTTAGTTTAACTAACCACTCTGTGAAGATATTTCTCCCATTCTGCATGATCAGCTTCTACAGCAGGGTTCTCATACCAGTTCTGGTTTCCACTACTTTCATATTTCAACTTCTTTGTTAACACTTCATTCTCCTTGTGTCTGCTTAATCAGAATAACCTAAATTGTACAGATCTCAGCTTGTGCCAGTATTCATTCTTTCTGCATTATGTTTTCTTCTCAGGCAACATCCAACCTTATCATTTTCCAATTGTCCATTGGTTCCATCAGGACAGTAGACATTTCCCAATGATCAAATTGTAATTTGGAGTCTACAAAGGTGAAGTATAAGCCTTTTTGGCTGCAGCTGAGAGGTATGAATGGCCTTTTCCCTTATGTCACTCTTCAGTTCGCAATCCAGTAGAGACGTTGGAGATACTGTTCCAGTACATTGAATCTTTTCCAGTTTCCTCACTGTATCTGCATGTTTGTGCTAAATTTAACTGCTTTCTTGCTACACTATTTCCTACCAGTGCATATATGCATAGATTGCTTTGCTTTTGCATCTTATCTTGTCATATCTCTTTTGCCACATTTTCTTAAGAAGAATGAGTGTAAATACTGATAAAAATAATGGTGTTACAGCTTCTGAGTCATCTGCTCAGTTTGATATTTTCAAATTTGCTGCTTACTATCTATGATGGCTGATATCTCTTCTCCCCTCATATAGGCTGCTAGCTTATTCCATGTTGTTCTGGTATCTATAGGCCCTAAAACTAAATACACTCCAGGCCATCCATTATAGTTACTTGAATACATCTGTGTATTTAAACATTCAAGGCTTGTCAATTTCGACTATGTTGCCATGCACAAAACATTAAAGAGTCTGACAACTTTTTTCTGCTTCTATTATGTCTCTACTTTCTTTTGGCTTATGACCATCATAGTGGTATAATCATTCAAATTCTGGTCTTCCTTCTTAAGTTCATACAGTGTTATGCATCCACTCATCATAATCAGTTTCTAGATCTTTTGAAAGAATCTGGATCCCAAAGATTTAGTCCCTGCTTAATACTGTTTCCTCACCTCATCTATTTCTTCAAAAAGTAGAAGTGGACAAATCCTAGGTGCAGGGTCCTAGATAATTCCTAGGAGCAGAGTTGGAATGTCCAGCAGAGGACTGGTTTTGTTTTTATCTTTCCTCAGAATCGCAGAATTATAGAATCATGAAGATTGGAAAAGACAACTAAGATCATCTAGTCCAACTGTCAACATCACCATGCCTGCTGAACCATGTCCTCAGAGCCTTGGTTCCCCTGTCAGTGGCCTTGTCCTTTACTAATAAGCCATAAGAAAAACAGTCTCTGTTCAGCTGAGTCATGAGAGGTAGCAAAGACAAAGATCTCTGATCACCTAGGGCTATGATCAGAGGCTTTTAAAGCAATCTTTGGGCCTCCATACAATGTCCACCTAGTGCCAATTTGCCAAACTGCCACATTTTCTTTCTCAGATTTTCAGCAGTTGGCATCCACCACAAAGACTGACACCTATCTAAAAGAGATTTGCCCAGAGTGAACTGCAACCAGATCACTGAATGATTTAGCTACTATTTCTCTTCTTTCCTCAGATTATCAGTGATCTTGAGTCACCTGGGCTCAAAATTTATTAGTTATTTATTTGTTATAGTATACAAACTATTCACAGTAAGATGAATGGTAAGATATCTGACAATTCATGGACCAGTGAATGCCCTGAGTCTCTGGAATAGTGAGATTTCTTCACTGATAAGATTGTTATCCAAATTATTAGTAATGTTTGTTTTTTCCCTATTTCCCTGTTTCAGCTGCACATTTAAAATACTGAAATGCTTGTACGGTTCACAAATTATCTATTGCTTCTTGGCCTGTGCAATCTTTCAGCTTTCCTCAGTAATTCTTATGTTGTCTTCTGTTTCAACACTTGCACAAGAAAAACTCACAAAGGATTCCATCCTGGGAGCTGAGTCATTCTCTAAACCAAGAACTGTCATTCTCTGTACATAAAATATTCCTCTGCAGAGCTTAAGGGCAAGTATTACGTATGTGATTTTATGTTGATTTTTCTTTGGCTTCTCTTACTTTAAATTGCTTGCATATCTGAATCAGTATACCACATTATTTATCTGTACACACCAGAACTTTCTTTGCATTCATACAATTACATAATGTGTTACATAATGCCAAAATGTTAGTTATTTTTGTGTTCTAATTATTTATTTGATAGTCATTTCAATAAATACACTCACATTTTCACTTGTTTTGTATTTACACCTAATTCTCTTGAGCTTTAACTACTTTCTTCCTATCCAGGAAACCTCCAGTCCTCAAGGAACATGATCTGTACAATCAAATTGTTAGTCCAGTCACACCTCTAAAAGACAGTCATGGTGAATAGCAATCTAGCTTTAGTCATCTGAGATAGCTAACATTTAAAAGAGCTGACTAACAGTGACATGTATTAGACATGGAAAAAACAAGACCGGCTATTTATTTCTTTTCTTTTCTTAGCACTGTAAAGTACCTCACACATTCTTTGTATTTTTAAATAAACATTTTAAATAAAAAAACTAAATTCTGTATTTGTGATTGCCAAAAATAAACGCTTTAGTAGGTTGAAACCACTCTAGCACTATAAGTTATTCACATTATGACATTCCCTGCATATGTTAAAATTGATGTGTGGGACTGAAAGAGAATTATAGAAAGATTCCTGAACACCTCTGTTTTGATTTTTATGATACTTCTTGAAATAAAACTTTTCAGCTGATTTCTCCAGCATAATTTCACCTGTTAAAAATTCTCATGTTAGCTCTGATTTTATAAATAATGCCTTTATTAAATCTATCATTTTCCAGCCTACTACGTTTTTATTCCCCTTTCTTTACTTGCTTGCATACTTACCACTCTTTGTTTCAATGTTTTGTTTTGTCCTTTTAATTCTTTGTTTTACAGTAAGACTTGTTGCACTGCTTTCCTTGACGAATTTGTATCTGCATAGAAGAAAATTGAGCCTTGTGCCAACAGATGAGATAGACTTTATGACTTCTCTATGATCACACCACATATTGATAAAAGCATGTAACTGTGAAGTATGAGATGCAAATGTCAAAATATTTCTTTGTTATCGTAAGGAGTTGCAAAAGGAGTCATTCCTTTTCTGTACAATGAATTATGGGCATTCAGAACTGTAAAAAAGCCACTCTGCCAAGAATATAAAAATAAATGCCATTTGTTGTTTTTTGTTTTGTTTTTCTAATTTCCTTTCTGTAGAATGTAGCATTAATATTCTCAAAAAGAAAAAAGCCAACTCTAAGAAAAACTATCACATTGCCCACTGTTTTTCTTAAATCTGTAAATGTTTTGCAGGTCTTATCTTAAGTCAGCTGTCTTGCTCCAGGTTTTGATCTTTGGAATAAATCTAACTTATTTTGGCTTCTAGCATTTGTCCTGTCGTTCACACAATTTCATTTGTATGTTGGCAACGAATTTTTCATAAACATTGAGAGTTCTTTCAGCACTGAACAATTGCAATGAACTGAGGTAGGTTCTGTTGTACTTCTGTAACAAATTATTGTACAACAAGTTGAGTAGTTAAGGGAAAAAAGGCCTTTTTATAAGTTGGAAAATGGGCACAGTATGCATTTCAGGTTAATAACTTTTATATACTGCTTTGAGTGTATGTTTGCGTATTAACCAAAAGGCGGTTGATTAATTTTATTCTTTTTATTCTTTTCAAAAAAGTTTGAGGTTTTTTGTTTTTGTTTTTTTTTTAATTACCTCCATTAGTAAAAAATATTAAATATTCTCTGACAACTTTCCATTAGAATCACAGAATGGCCTGAGTTGAAAAGGACCACAACAATCATTTAGTTTCAATCCCCCTGTTATATGCAGGATCGCCAGTCACCAGACCAGGCTGCCCAGAGCCACATCCAGCCTGGCCTTGAATGCCTCCAGGGATGGGGCATCCACAGCCTCCTTGGGCAACCTGTTCCAGTGCGTCACCACCCTCTGTGTGAAAACCTTTCTTCTAATATCTAACCTAAGCCTCCCTGTCTCAGTTTAAAACCATTATGTTAGAGAAGATTCAGCAAGGGCTTAAATTTCTTTTGTCTTACACTCTAAACCTGGATAGCGAAGAAAATAAAATCGTCAAGAAGATGGTATCTGCATGTAAATAAAATACTGTCATTCACAGACATAAATATGCAGAGCTTATAGCTGTGAGAGCTATTTAAAAATCAGAAGTCAGAATATAGTCATGTTTGGAGGAGTAATACATAAAGTTATCCCTCAGGAACATACCCTTCTAAAGCGTAACCAAATAAATATCACAGAATCACAGAATCACCCGGGTTGGAAGGGACCTCAAGGATCATGTA
The DNA here is from genome assembly GCF_019238085.1 of Lagopus leucura. Classification (NCBI taxonomy): domain Eukaryota; kingdom Metazoa; phylum Chordata; class Aves; order Galliformes; family Phasianidae; genus Lagopus; species Lagopus leucura. Next base: position 84,099,900 of record NW_024962262.1, read on the forward strand.
GTTCCAACCCCCCTGCCTAGCAGGGCCACCAAACATACACATTCAGATCAGGTTGCCCAGGACCCCGTCCAACCTGGCCTTGAACACGTCCAAGGACGGGGCATCCACAACCTCCCTGGGCAGCCCGTTCCAGGGCCTAACCACTCTCCTTGTAAAGAACTTCCCCCTGACATCCAACCTAAATCTTCCCTCCTTCAACTTGGATCCATTTCCCCTAGTCCTGCTATTGTCAGCCCTTTTGAAGAGTTTACTCCCCTCCTGGGTGTAGGTTCCCTTCAGGTATTGATAGGCTGCAATGAGGTCACCCCGCAGCCTTCTCTTCTCCAGGCTGAACAAGCCCAACTCCCTCAGCCTGTCCTCATAGGGGAGGTGCTCCAGCCCCCTGATCATCTTAGTCGCCCTCCTCTGGACCCTTTCCAAAATCTCTATGTCTTTCTTGTACTGAGGGCTCCACACCTGGACACAGTACTCCAGATGGGGCCTCACAAGAGCCGAGTAGAGAGGGACAATCACCTCCCTGTCCCTGCTGACCACCCCTCTCCTGATGGAGCCCAGGATACCATTTGCCTTTCGAGCTGCCAGAGCGCACTGCTGGCTCATGTTCAGTCTCTCGTCCATCAGGACCCCCAGGTCCTTCTCTGCCGAGCTGCTCTCAAGGACCACTCCTCCCAGCCTGTACAGGTGCCTGGGGTTCTTCCAGCCCAAATGCAAAACCTTGCACTTTGCCGTGTTGAACCTCATTAGGTTCACCCAAGCCCAGCTTTCCAGCCTCTCGAGGTCCCTCTGAATAGAATTAGAATTAGAATTAGAATTAGAATTAGAATTAGAATTAGAATTAGAATTAAATAGAATTATTTCACGTGGTGCTGTATAATTGAGATGACTTGGAATTCCACCTCTTATAACACTTTTGATCTAACTGTTAGGTGTGACAGGGTAAGGTTCAATCTCCTCCTATCACAGGTTAGGAAAGACTTAGTTCTAAGAATTGAACTTAGAATTGAAGGAAGATAGTGAGTCTTCTTTTCCAATCTACATATTAATTATCAAAACACTCAGTGAATTTATGTTTGCTGACAAAATGACATACCTTGCTTACATATCAGTGGGAAAAAAAAAAAAAAATCGAGTTTCTTGCTAATTGAAACTGTCGCTTTCCTCAAGTAACTATTCTAATGCAGTAAAACCAAGGAAAGCAGAGGAAGATTTTTAAAAAATATATAGTTCTGCTTAAGCAAAACAGCACCTGCTTCTTTTTAGAAAGAATCTGAATTTAACATAAGTCTTGAAAAAGTTACTAAACTCATATTCTGATCCACCATTCTGAACCTTATATGACCATCTGCTGAATTGCTGGCTTCCCACTGATGTAAAACATCTTAGTAAGTAAATGTAACATAGTACTTGTACCTTAGAATTTGAGGAAGCAATGCCAGGGACATCTGCAGCCACAAGACAGGTAAAATGCTTCTATCCTCTTCTATTCTCCTCCAGCAGTGGTTTCTTAACTACTCTTGGTAATTAAGAAAGACTAGAGAATACGTATGTCATTAGCTCTATGTGTCTTTGTTTCCACAGGAACACCTTACCCTTTATTTTATTTTGTCCCTACTAATTCTTTGCCCCTGCACAGAGAAAAATAACTGCATAACTGCAGTTTCAGATATATGTTGCAGTGCCTTCTTCTGCTCAGTATAAAATATTTTTTTACTCACCTCCCAGTGTGCAGTCCACTGTGAATAAAATGCATTGCTAAGAAATTATTAATATATGCAACCTTATTTGACTTTCCTTTTAGTTGCTGAAATAAGACACTTAATTTCTTTACGAGTCTGTGGATGGATGTCTAGAGTTTATGGACTGTCAGAAGTGTGATTTAAGGATAACTAGTAGAGCTGCAAAGCAAACAAGAAGCTGCTCAGTGCTGGGTAGTAACAGTGCTTTTTAAAGTCTGTTTAAGGATCCACTGTTCCTATTAAGATGTACAATACATCTGTAGATTTATTTTATATAGAACAGGCATCTCCAGGCCATTATCATCACAAAGTTACAAATAAAGTATAGAAATATTTCAGTATATTTTCAAAACACGTGGTACTAGGAGTAGATTAAGGAGTTTATTATTCGTGATCAAAGACAATAGCTGACTCTGCTGTAGTAGTGGTGAATAAAAGCAAAATTGAAAATGCTCTATAATTTCATCCTTTTAATAAAATAAAACCTCAGTGTCAGCTTAGAACTTGGTCGGTTTTTTTTTTTTTTCAAGAACTAATAAAAAATACAATGTAATTATTTTATTACTTAATTTTCACCCAATCTGGTAATGAATGGAAATAAAAAGCATTAAGTCTTTTAGAAACTTTTTCTCCACATGTTTAATATCTTTTCTATAAATTCAGAATTTGGTCTGTGCACTATTTTTGGTCTGTAAGTAATCCACAGATAATCTGGTACTAGCATTCATGTCTGGAAATTTGATATCATTTGGCTTGTTTGATTGAACTTACATGACAGTCCTGTTAGATGTGGGTACTTAACAAATCACTAGTCCTGTTCAAATATTATTCTGAGTGATTTTTCTCTGGCAGTCATTGAAATTCATTCTTTTTGTAAGGCTATAATCATGGAAGAAAAAAAATAATGGATCAGTAGATGTCTTAGCATATTTTTTTACTGACTTGACCAAATATTCACACAGAAATATTTCTAAGCATTCAGTAACTGGCAGACTAACAGTGCCTTTATATTCAATAATACCATCTCATGGGAAAAGAATCGTTGCCGGATCTCACCTCCACCCAGTCTCTTCAATGCAGTCTTTTTGAGTGACAGGCCTCTGCCCACATGCTACCCACAGCAGAACTCCCAAGAAACTGCTTCTTTAAACCTGGCGGTAAGTCTACAGCATCCTGTATTCTGTATTCTTGCATTTAAATCTCCTTCTCAGAAGCACATCCCTTAAATTGCTAAATGCAGTACACTGTATTCTTTCTACTATGAATGCCCTACAGCTACCACTTTTTGTCTGAGCTCCAAAGAGGCATTTCTGTCTCTATTCGCATGGCAAGCCAAGCTACAATTTGTCTCTGCATGATGCTTCTCTGTGGTACTACACCAGTGCACAACAACTTGCAATCTCTCAAAGAACTGTTTTAAAGAAAACTGCAAAACATTTGTCCATCTGTATCTCTCTGTAAAGCTTAACCCTGTGATAAGCATCACAAATCTGACTGCCTCAGGGGTGCCAAGCAATAGTTCAATATCACAGATCTAGTACTCAGCACCCATCTTTGTGTTTTTCACATCCTTTTGAGATGCTGGTCAGTGATTCCCTTCCCCTCCCATTCTTTCCCACACTGGGTTTACCCTGAATTTTGATTGTAACTCTTCAAAATAGAAAAGCAAGGGTATAACCTGAAGATAGGCAAAGCAGGGCATCCCTAAATTAGCAATTCTGCTATTTCTCATTCCAGAACTCTTAGTATGTTCTTGGAAAGTCTGGTTCTCTTCCTTCATTCATTGCTTATTTCAAGGAAATTCAATGTGAAAATATCAGGCAGTTAAACTGAAATATATGTAATATCTATGAAGAAGATATTACACCCAAGTTCTAAGGAAGTCGGAGACACTTTTGCTGCTAGTTGAGTTCCACTCAGTGTAAGCAACAATCAGAATATGACCCTGTACTACAGTGGTTAGAGAAACCATGGGCTGTTTATTTTAACTGCTACATTAACTAACCATGATTATTTTTAATGGAGTTAGTGTTGAAATCATTACAGGTGGCATAAAGGAATTTTTGTTAGCGGGAACAAAGGAAAATAATCTGAACCTTTAGCAACCCCAGAGAGATAGCTGATGTTCCAATGTATTTGCAGTATGAGTCCTCAGAAGAGCTCTCAGTAATGTCCTTAGAGTTTAGCTCATAGATAAGACGGTTTCCTGTAGTTCATTTCCTAAGTTACTTCCTGCTGGCCTACAATATTACATCCATCCATCTCATCCTCAGGGCTTCTTTCTGTTGTTTTTTTTTCACCTGCCATACCTAAAGGTATGCTTGTGACCTCATTTAATCCTGAAAAGCAAGGATGCTAATTGAGTTGAAAATGGTAATGATGCATCTAATTTTCTCATATCTGTGTGCTCTCCCTCCTTTCAGAACACCTGACAACACCTGCATCCCAGAACAAGGGCTTCAACACATATTTTTCTGTGTTGCGCCCAGCTACTCCCTTGACCTATTATCTGGGGCAAATTGCACAGTGAATCAAACATGATTCCCTCCACATTTCTCTTCATTCTGTTTCTGAATAAGAGCAGATGTATGCTCAGGACATTTTTGTATTTGTTGCCGCAGTTAAAGCATAATTAGCTACATGAAAAAGAAGGGGGATTAACCACCTCCACTTCAGCTGAGACATCATCATCTTTACATTTAAGGCTGCCATTTGGTTTTTCAGGTATTTCAATTGCCGGTCAAGGAGCGGTTTAAGTCTGTAATATAATAATACTTGCAATTACCAGTAAATAACATTTTACAGCATTAACTAGCCTGTCCTTACAACATCCTTTGCAGACAGGCAAATAAATGTTATTATCCTCATTTTACAAACACATTGATTAAGTGACTTGCCTAAAGGCCACACATCAATTTCAGTGTCAGTGCCAAGATTAGCACAAAGGAACTTCTGCATTGCAGTCACACGAAAATAAATAAATAAAGAAATAAAAGTAATATTAAGTCCCTCCCCTGAAACAAGCAATCACTTTTCAGACACTCAGTCTAAATAGTGTTTACCTGCTTTGCATCCACCATCAGTCCTGCGCTCTGTCCACCTGTTAAGTGCTGCTTGTTAATGACTCAAAAAATGGTTCCCAGCCTGCCATTAGCAGGGGAAGATTTGCTTTCACCTGCTAGTTTCATACCAGTGGCTGGCAGGTGCTTCCTCGAACATGTGTAGCTCCCAGGCTTATGGCTGAACCTGTGCTCAGGCAAGTGAGGAAGGCGTATGCTGCTCCTTGAAGGGCCTCAGTATGAGCACTGATTTGAAAATGCAGCAGTTGCAACAAGAACACAATTAGGAAGACATTAAAAGGATCTTCCACCAATTAATAGATCATTGGCCTCTCCAACCAAGCATATTTTCAATTTCTAGACTGTGTACAGCCAGCAGAGTTCTCTATTATTGCTGTCGCTACTGTTTGGAAATTGTGGTAGTTGGATTGGCAGTATTGGAAATTGAGCCTTCAGCTCTAAAGCACATTAATGTCTCCAGTCCTCGATCTCTTGAGCTACTTGGTAAATTGTGCTATTTCAAAGCACTTGCTTTTATATTTGGAAATAATTTTGGTTTTGATCTACATCATTTGTTTCAGACTGAGGCGTTATGTCTATGTTCCTTTCCTGACTGACGAGCAATGCAGACCTTACTACATTCATGTATGACACATGGAAGTATAGCAAGTAACACAAAAATCTATTAAACACTGCAGAGTTTCTAATGTTAAAACCCTGCTCTGTTTGCAGGCATTTATTGCTTAGTAAAAAAAATCCAAATAGTAACAATTGCTTTTTCCCCACCCCGTACTATAACATACGTTTCCTACCTGGAAAGACAAAACAGAGGAAGTCACTCCAGCACTTTTAACAGCTAATTAAGGCCATTCACGTGTAGGGATGGCAATGTTTTCTCCTGACTTAGGCACTGTTTACAAGATCTTCATGGCTCCATTTCTAAATGTGACAGAAAATCAAAATAACTGTGAATTTTTTGAACTTCAGTAGCATTGTTTGTCAGTGGATTCACAAATCTGTCATTAAAGCCTACGGAGTCATTTGCAAATACCTTAATTTGACCTAGTCATTGAAGCTGGTATTGTGCCAATGTCTGAAAGCGGATACATTGAAAAATTGTCCAGCATTTATGATAGATACTGGTATTTCAGACCAGAGTCCCAGGCGATGAATTATATTCTTAATAAGCATACATAACAAAGTTAAATTTAGAAGTACACTTTGAAATGGTTGCCAAGTTTTTAACTGAAGGTCATTTGTACTTTTTTATTTTTATCCCAGGTGGGGAGAGTATGCACATGTAATCAAATGAAATGTGTAGACTTAAGCACAAAATACTTCAAATATTAGCCACATGAATTACACTTTTTTTTTTTTTTTTTTGCCTTTTAGAGATCATTTCTTGCATTAAAAGAACAATGTTACATTGATTGCTTGCAAACCATCTATAGATTGCAGTATCAGATGCATTCATTAGGATTATGCCTGTCAAATTTTTATGTTAGCTTCATTATTTTTTAACAGCAAAAAATAAAACATCTTTCTAAACAAATGCTTAAGTGTGTGTGTGTTTTTAGCAGTTTATTGGTTTGGCTTCTAAGCAAGTCTGTAATCCTTAGTCTTCAACCTCAAACTGTGTCACATAAAGAGACTCATTAAAGCGTAATGGAGGGGTTCTCTCGCTGGTGAAAGAGCAAATCATGGCTTGATGGCCATGGAGGTGATCGACTTCTGAAGCCTGGTAAATATTTTATCGTGCCACAATTTCAGATGCTCAAGGGCTTCACAATTTTAATTGTGTTTTAATGATAGCAACTCTGTTCAATTATGTTCTCTGCCTACTTCAGATATAAGCACTTCAGTCTTTTAAATGGTATTATGTCATAACTCACCTGCAGGGCTGCTGCAATATTCGGGGTATGTCATCTCACCTTTAGAAGTAGTTTTGTATATAGGTTTACACACAAATACATAATCAAGAATAAAACATGAGGAAGGACTACAAAAAGCATTAAAATAGCAGAAGATTGTATGTTAGCATGAAAATGGCATGTTTTTCTTCTGTTCAGCTTGCATGTTCTGCAGGACAAGTAGCACCTAGTGTTTTGTGAAGCATGTTATACTGCACAGCACGAACTTCATTTTGGCTCCTTAGGTAATGCCATGAACATAACTACTGAAGAAAATAAGTTTTCTTATAATTCCTTCTGTTTTGTAATTTCTATTACTGCACTTCTCTTAAACTCTATAGTACTTCTTTGCTAAAAGAAATCAATTAATTAAGAATTAATTTTGAATAGGCACTTGGATTCCAATCTACTAAAGTGCTTAGATCCATGCTTATCTTCTCAAATTTTTAACACTCTCATTGCCTTTGATGAAATTTCTCACATGATAGAAGTCACAAGCATAATTTAGTATTCCAATGGATTAAAAGTTTAGCTGTTCCCTTTGTTTGTTTGTTTGTTTTTGCATTTATATCTAAGACCTAGCTTCTTAAAACTGTACTAGATCAATAAGTCTTAAACATTTTATAATGTTTTTGGCTTAATTTTGGTACTCAAATGTTCACTGGCAATTCATCTCTTTCATTCACTTCCAAATTCCATTCCTGATTTTAATCAGTATATAATGTCAGTGTGTAATGAAATGTTCAGCTGTGCTTTCAAAAGAAGTTACAATTGCCTAGTGAAAGCCTTATTTTCATTTTCAGAAGCTCCTACAAACAAAATCATTTGAGTTTGTTCAGAAGTGCAAGAACTATGGGTGAAATTCTCTTTGCTTCTTGTACAAAAAGTCAGGCTACATGATCAAAACACTCCCTTGTGGCCTTAAAAATCTCTGATGTCTTCTAAAGCTTACAATTGCTGCATCAGATCAGTGAAATATTATCTTTGTTTCCAAAGAACAAGCCTCTGTGATCATTACTGCTCTGTTAGCTGATCATTTTAAATTAACATAGCACAAAACAATTTAAAAAAATCAACTCATATTCTTATCTCCAGAGTTACAGTTTTAAATGTGGCAAAAAAAAATTGAGTCAAAAAATGAGATTTGCATGAATAAAATGCCTTATACCTCCCAGCCACCTCCTCTATTATCTCATGGTGATTTTCAAATAAATGATTCCATGTAACTCACAACTTCTAAAGGATTTGAAGGTTATTGCATTCCATTCAGTTCCAAGTAGATTGGATACTAAAAATAAAAAGTAATGACAGAGCTTACCTTTCCTGACTCTGGAACTGAAATGGTAAATATTTAATAAGGGAAACTCACTTTCCCAAAGTTTTGTTCATCTCTGTCTTTCTCTCTAATAAAAAACAAAATGAGTTTCTATGTCAGAATATATATTCTGATACAACACTCATGGATGATTATGGCAAAATCCCCCTCCTGCAAAAAAATTTGAGGATTTTTGCTGATGATAATAGCTCCAATAAAGAAAATAGGAATAACTGAAAATCCCATGGGCATATAAGATACAGTGCAATGACCTAAACTGACCTGTTTTTATCTACCTTACTAAATGTTTTGGTATCACAGGAATATCTGCAAACATATAGGTAACAGCATATATTTTTAAATGTATGATATATACATCTGTGATTATTTCTAAGTATGCTTCATGTACACTTGAAAGTAGTGGACGCAGCAGAACATTTCTGCTTTAGCCCAGTTTTCAAATATAGAAAAATACAAAGGCATCCTAGTTCTTCTTTGCAAGATCTAAATAACAATATAATTTGTTTCTAATTTTGATTGTTATAAGATATTAACCTAGAAGAAAAATTATTATAATGAAGCATAATGTTTTGTGCATTACTCGGTGAATAAAATAATCTTTCTACTAGGGGCCATCATCCCATGGAGACTCTATACTTCCTTTGGATTGTCTCTCCAATGTGCATAGCATTATTAACATAATATATTTGGCTCAAAGAAAGAGATAAATATGGGTGTGCCAGGAAGACTCCTTCAAATATGAAGTAGAATGGAGTGAGTATGAATAAAAATATCAAGCTGGAGATTTCAGCTCCCTCTCCACTCATCTTTCCATGCAGGCCCTTGCTCAGATCATTGATCGCTCTCTCAGTGCTTTCGATGACCCCTGATCTTTTTTTTTTCCTTTTCTTAGCCTTAAAATTGAAAACCTTGTTTTGAAGAAAATAGCTGGCTTAGGAAAAGTAAGTAAAAGTCTCAACAAACTATATTGATCCTAACAGTTTTGTGCTAAAAGCAAATGCATATACCATTTACTCTGGAAATCTGAATGAGTTCTAAAAATGGCTTACACATAGGAAATAACAGAGATATTCTCTAGGGCTTTCTCACTTCATTTGAAGGTAAGGTGAGCTGGGTGACAGGTGATCTCATTACAACAGCCTCTGGGAATCAGATTACCTAGGCACTTCTTACCTGGCCTTTACTTGGCAGTGCAATCGAGATAAAGCCTTGGCATGGAAAGTTCTCAAATGAATCTGCCTTGAGCTGCCACAAGCCAGCCATGTGCCTCACATATATTACAGCAAGAAAAATTGAGGTCCTAGGAAGCGCTCAAAAGTGTCAGAGTTTACAAGCATACAAGACCATGTCACAGATAGCATATCCACTGCTATCGGAGATAAACTGATTTTACATTTCCCTTTATTACGTAAAACTTCAACTGGTCATTCAAGAAACCAAGCTGTGGATTTATGACACTTTGAGGAAAAGCTTTGTGAAACACAAGGACAGATTATTAGTTGCCTCCTACTTAATAACCACTCTGTTTTTGTAAACTGGGGAAGTTTTACTTCCCCTAGTTTGTAACATCTACCTTAACGAACAGATTGCTAGCTACTTTTTTGCTCTTGAGAAAGTAAATTTTGGCATAAGATGGTGAACCACTACATTTTCGTGTTGCTGTTACAGATTACTGCATATCTACATTTGCTTTCAGTTTGAAAGGGGAAAAAGGTTTTTTTTTCTCTTTTCAAAATATCTCCATTATTTCTGTTGCTGTACACTCATTTCCTTGCTTTACAGTTTTTACCATAAATTCTAGATTACATTGTGAAATTACAATGTGAAATAGTGACTTTAGAGCGGAAACACATTGACTTCTACCACTTCTTTTTGTGACTACAGGTTCATTTTACCCTCCAAAATATCCAACCTACATTACAACTGTTAGATCTGTGTTCCTTGGCTAGGAATCCAACACTTTATTTCTTTAATCTCTCCCAAGACTAAGTAGTGATGTTACCAAACTCCTTCAAACCTTGTGAACAACTCACAACAATATCATTAGTGTTATTACTTTTAACTCTTCCTTGCAAAAAATGGGTGATTTGGGAGTCCAAAAGTGTAAGAGGTACTGATACCAGTACTTTTTTTCAGCCTAATAGTCACTCCTTCAGATGAACACAAGATTGGTTCTTGTATTCCCTGATGGAAAATTTTCAGTAGAGCTAATTAAGTAGTGTCTCTGGCTGCAGGTTACAGCATGTCACAAAATACATTCTATTGTGTTGATTCTTTTATTATTATTCTCATTATTATTGTTTAGATGTTTGAAGTGTAAGAGAAATGCAACCTTTTTTAAAAAAAACTTCCGATTCAGCAGGCGTACTTACCAAGTTATCTCTACATCTTCAAGCAAGTAATACTATGCCTCATTATGTCCATGTGCAAAATGAGAAAAAAATACTAGAATGACTTCTAGGAGACTAAAGAGAGAATCCAATCCCTCTTTCTCCCAATGTCACTTCATTTGCCCCATCTCCTGGACCAACTTTCAAACTGGTTTGATTATTGCATGCCTGCTGATGTGCATTTGTTTGTATTGTCTTGTCAGGAATTTAATTTCACATGCTACCAACACAGCCATGTCACTGCAATTTAACATGCATTTTGATTATGTGTTCTATATCTCATTAAAGTCTCATCTCTTTCGCCAATACCATATGCTGCTCATCTGTAGAAAAGCTCTTAAACATAATGAAAAAGGTATAATCACAAATGAGAAGGCATGTGCTGACAAACAACCCCCAGGTATTCAAGTTCCATGACACTGCTGAAAGAAAACATAGTGCAACAGAAAACCTTTTAAAATTTTTAGAATCATTATCCGACAGGAAAAAAATGTTGAGCTTGGAGCTATTCTTCAGTTACTCCATGCAACTCCTTTGCAGCATTCTCAGATCACCAGACAATGATGTACCTGTGTGTATGTAGGAGGAAGATTTGTTTTTAACAGAGATTAAAAAATTATTGATATACAGTAATGAACAGTTTATGTTTTCAAAAGTGCTAATTTAAAAATATAAAAATTTTGAAAATATTTTGAGAATATTATACCTTTCTTTTCCCTCCAATTTTTTTGTTTGTTTGTTTTGAACCACAATGGGAACTTTAATTTTTTTCCTGTCTATAATCATTGTGAAAACAAAATAAAAGAGTTAGTGGCGATCATCTCTATCAAGAGTAGTACAAGAGATAAGCCAAGTTCTCTCTCATACTTGTGAATATAATTGTCAGTAATCAATTTAAAGTGCAGCTGAGTTAGGTAAGAAATCAAGTTTAGAAAGAGGACCAGAGAGACTACTTCTATCTACTCAATATTACTGCTAATACTTAAATTCTTAAAGTTAGGGAGATGCCAACCCTGAAAGGACCTCTATATGCATATGATGCTAGGTTTACCACAAAGATGCATTGAAACCCTAAAAGTTTTGCCTACGTACATGAGGGCCCAATCCCAGGATTCTGGTCACATGTCTCAGAGAAGCCAGGACAGTGTAGAAGGGAGCTGTGCCTGGGCATTAAGCAGAGCTGAGAGCACCATGGCAAAGAAGTGGTAGAAAGTGACCATGGCTAGGGAGGCTGCCAAGTTGAGCACCTAATCCAGAGTGGAGAACAGCTGGATGAGGCCCATGAGCAAATGGTTGATGCTTGCCCACAATTTTGTTCCCCACCTTTGGGAAATAAAAGACAAGCACAGGTTTTTATAAGCAGTCCTGCTCTCAGCATTGATACACTGCCAAACTGTATTTCTCACAAACGGTGAATGTGTGATTGATGCTGTTGATGCGGGCAGTAGTCTTGCTTTGATGGTTGATAATGCCCACAGCCAGTTAACCTGAAAGATAGGTTTTCATGAGAAAAACCTGGCTGGGTGAGCCAACAGACAAAAATAACTTGTACCACTCCAGTGCTAACAAATGCTTATTGAAGACGTGTCTTGACTCCAGTCCATCTCTAATTAAATCTAGATTAAATTTCACCAAGCAGAATTACCAGGGCCTAAACAGACCTGGTGATAAATCCTCGTTCCTGATGCTGACTAATAGTCACTAAGGACAAAGATCCACTAACAAGCAACAGTTTTGTCTGTTCTTGGTGTGTTAATTCAAATCACAAGAGCTAAGCTAGTAGGTTTTTTGGATAAACAGTATATTCCATGTGTTCATTTAGACACATATTTTAATTGTACAGATCATGAAATACATTTGGAATTAATTCAGAGGTCTTGACATGAGAAGATAGCCACGTATGCAAAATCATATCTTCCATATATTTCTTTGGTGGCAGCTTCTTTAAAATACTCTCATATCATGGACCTTCAAAGCTCTATAAGTGGTTGCTTTACTAATGGCTACCTCAGTCTCGCTAATTTTTTTTTCTTCCTTTTTTTTCTGAGAGTATAATATTTCTCATGTCCGCCTTCCATCTAGAAATAACTTGTGCTGAATCAAATGCACCTCTTTTAAAGTGCAAAAGTTAACATTAATTTTTAATTTTAGATTAAAATTAATTTTAATTTTAATTTTTTCATTCATTATTTTTTCTCCCAGGAGGCTCTGAAGCTTACACTATTTCTCACTATTCCTCCTGAATATACATAGATTACTGGCTTATTTTATCTTTTTATATTTAGACTCACTTTGAACAAACTTAGATGATGGTATGAAAGTTGCTAAGGATCCTTTCCTTCCATCTGTGAATGTATGAATAACAGACATTTTGTGAATCAAGCTATAATATTCAGTTAACAAAAAAAAAAAAAAAAAAAAAAAAAAAAAAGGATTACCTTTTCATTAATCACTGACAACACATTAGTATTCTGAAAACAAAATGACTACATTCTTATGAAAATATTACTCTCATCCTGAAATTTAGTAGATGACTGAAAATTTTATATGCCTCAGTTTCTGAATACCCAGCTTAAAATTGAAAGGCCCAGAATAACAGGTAGAAAACAAAGTTGTCTGTAGTTTATGTATCTATCCAATTTTGTGCAGTGTATGGTGCTTATGTATACAATGAAACTTCCAGTCCCTGACACAATAAAAGGTCACTTCTGTGGCTTCCTTGTAATTCTTAGTCTTTCTTACAGTCTGTGGAGAGCATCTGCTCGCTCTTTGTCCAGGCTGTTAGATAGTCTGAAGCTCTGGAGCAATATTGTTTAGTAGTCATTAGAAGTTATTATGGATTTATTCTATAATAATGATTAAGAAATATCTATTCCAGATGTCTGTACAAAGCTTTATGTGCTAAGTAGATATACTGTGAACTAATAAAGCTATTTTTCCTGAATGTTGCTACCAACAGAAAAGGAGCCAATTAATTCCACACAACTTTTATTATTATTTATAAACTGATTTTAAATAGAAATGCTTACATCTGGCTCTTGCTCCAGATGGTGCAATTTAGCTGCCTATGTTACTCATGAATCGTCTTTGGTTTTAAACAAATTCTTAACTCAGCAACTGTCTTATCAATAATTCTTCATTTCTTACAATTGAAACCTAAACTGCACTGATGCTTTAATTCTCAGAACAGAGAATTTTCTGTCTCATGGGTCAAAAGTACAAGGAAAAAAATATTTTTAATATTCCACAGTAGCAATCACAGTTGTAAAACTGCCTGGTACTGTAGCCTCAAGTTACTAGCAAAAACCCAGGCAGCAAATTGAATACAAAATTCTCATGAGGTCTGACCACATGCAGACACTAGGACAAACCTTTTATTATTATTATTACTATTTTCCTAGCACATCATCTTGGTCATTGAGTTTACATTTATGTTCCGGGCCCTAGGAGTGTTATTTTCAGCTTAGAGCAAATGCTTCAGCATATATAACAATGCTGTGTCCTTGTTCTAAAAGCTGCCCAGGAGGAAGCAGTAAGCAGGCTTCCAGCTCTCTGCCAGGACAGTCAGGTGCTGGATGCTGTTTCTCTAGTTAAGAACCACTGTAGGTGCAGCTGCTCCCAGAGATACTGAGGGGAGGAGAGAACAAAAAAAAAAAAAAAAAAAAAAAAAAAGGAAAAAAAGAAAACAAAACATACCAAAACCAATACGTAGGCATTATCCTGTAGGAATGTAAGAAGCACAGCAAGTATAGTCTGGTAAGGTCCTAGCAAAGTTTTGGCCCAGATCCACCGTAAATGTAGCCCTGATAGAGACCTTCAGATATGATTCAGCTGTCTACTGGAATAATAAGCAGAAATGACTAAAATACACTTCTGCTATATTATGCCATGAGTGTAATTCTTGCCTCGAACCTTTATTGCCAGTAACGTGTTTTGAAACGATTCTATGAGGTAGAATTATTTAGAAATGTTAAACATAGGATTACTTCAATTTGCCTTTGTAAATCATGTCCTTAAAAACCAAACTTATATTGAATTCAAAATGGAAAATATTCTTCAGACTTTCAGAATACAATAATTCTGTAGAGTTTGAGTTAAGCCCTTCAAATCAGTAGCATGTAGCTAGTCAGATTAAAAACAAAGCAATCAACAGCGTTTCTAATTATTATTCTAAAAATGGACTGGAATAAAAATAAATAAAGAACTTAAACATACGAATTCACGGAATTTTATTTGTGAGTGATTTTGGAATAGTTTGAAAGGTAAAATTTCATTTGAAAGTTAAAATCCAAAATAGGGTGGTTTTCTATTTATGATTTCTATGTATGCTACGTTTTTGGGTTGTTTTTTCAAAATTAAGAAAAACTCTTGAAATAACTTACTTGACTTACTGCTTCTGTATCTCAGCTGATAAGTCCGTTCATTATGAAACCTTCCTAGAAGATTTAAAAGCTATTCATAGCTTATTTATACTTAGAAGAGAGTAGCCATAACTTTATTGATAATAATCAATCTTGTGATCGTGTACTGAGTATCTGAATTATTTTTTACCAGAGTGGGCATTACCTGGGACTTGATCTGATTTTAGCTGAAGCTAATAGCACAGCTGCTCTAAAGAGGACTAAATCCAGCAGCAGTGCTGATACCTGAGGGATGTGCAATTAAAAGCCATGTCACCATAGGCAACCAGCAAAGAGGAGATTTGGGATTATATTTTAGACCCAAGTGATCAAACCTTAGGTCTGTTCCAAGTAATTTTTCTATGACTAAGCATTTAACCTGAACTACTGAAATGCCTTAGTGCAAATTTGGTAATTCTTTGGGCATCTTCGTTAGTCTCAAACCAGTCTCTCCAAGTTCTCCTATCTTGTTTAAACAGTGAGTGCAAGTTCAGGTGCACTTCCTGGAACTCTTTCTAGTCTGCTCTTGACCACTAATATTTTCTTTCCACCTCTCAAAGGTGACACCATAGGAAAGCAGTTTAAGGAATGGAGAACTAGCACAGCAGTTTGGTGGGTCTTGTTCTCAGCTGTGAGGGCACTCTTTGTCAGCTCAGAGGTGATGGTTAACCACCTAAGTGCTCTTCTGCTCCTCTTCCTTAGGAGAAGGGCTTGGGTCTTATGAAGCCACAATTCACAGCTGAGGCTGAAGATGCATAACTAATTCTTTGCTGTAGGGGACATTTAACCTACTTGTAAAGGCAGACACTTATGTCCATGCGCTTAGGACAGTAAACTCAATACATGATGATAAGTCAAATAGTTTTTGTAAAACCAGCTTAAATTAAAATCATACACTACTTAGGCTTTTTATACAGCTAACAGGAAAAGAAATGAAGGCAGAATTGCTTTCTGGAGGAATGTAAGCTGTGATCATAGCAGTTCCTCTCTGTCTGCATATGTTACAATTAAGAAAATTAGATTTCCAGATTCTTATCTCAACCCAGCAGCTAGACGCAGGCTGAAAGAATTGTGGCTGTGTCTCACGTTGGACTCAGCTTTCAGAAAATAAGTGATTTTTTTTTCTTACTGTCAATCCTCAGGCATTTAAGAGTTCTTGAAGAGTTAGCATCCTGTCAATAGGGGGACTTTGATTAATGTGATATCCAACACAGAATTAAAGGTGGGAAATTCCATCCTTCTTATGAGGCTGAGGAGTCACATCACCAAAACAGAAGTGCATTTATCAAAGCACCACCTGATTTTGTTCAGTATGTTCACACAGTATCATGTCATCATCATTTGACAGATATACAGTTTTAATAAATCTGCTGAGCTGCCACTTCTGGCCATTTTCTCTAAAACTCAAAGATCCATGTGTTTAAAACTGAAAAACGGAAAATGACGAGTTGTTTTTTTTCAGTCTACTTTTTTCAACACACCTTGACAGTGAACATTTTACAGTCAATAAACGATGCCTAAAGCTACCATAGGGAACCAGAGTCATTCCAGATACAAATAGCCAATTATAAAATGCAGCTCAGAGTTGAATAAATTATTTTCTGACCCTATAGATAATAAAGTGATAGCCAGTGGCATGAGTTTCATTATCCATACCTTTATGACAGCTCATATGACTGATAATGTCAACAATTAGTTTGCTCATATTCAAAGAAAATTTTTCAGTATGAATCTAGTGAACTACATTCTGATCACTTTGTTCCAGCTATCTAAGACAGAGACATAAACACTCTGAATGACCATATATCTGTTGATAATGAGCTTGGACAGAATTAACGCTCATACAATAATAAGACTTGTCCAAATGAGCATTAGGATCAAAGACAGATCAAGCATGCAGCAATTGTACCTGTCAGCCTCATTAGATAACCCTGATCATCCTTCATACTTCACAGAAGAACTTCCTGCATTTTAAAATATCATTAATGGAAGGGGAAAAAAAAGTGTTTAGGATCCCAAATTAATTGCTTCCACATAATATTTTTCTAATGTATTTCTGTGAGCATGGCAAATGTCCGTTCATATTTCACTTGGGCTGCTTTCCAAACCATCAGACTCATTTCTGCATGTTACATACTACAGTCAGGTTTATTTTATACTTCAGGAGAAGAGCAACAGAGAAATGCCTAGGGACAGCTATTATTAGAAGTGACAGTTAAGACTTTGCTCACCTTCTCAGCCAGTGGATTCCTTCCATTTATTCACATCCCAACAAAATTTACACTGTTACCCCCAACACACAACTTCTAAGCATCCATATATGAAAAAGAAGCATTTCTCTGCAGACATTCTTCTTTGGTTATCATCAGGAGTAGAGAGTACTCTACACAGTTCAAAATCCTATCAGGTAGAGGGAGAGGAAATGATATACAACAATTGATCAAAAGATAGCAATCATGTATTTGGAATTCCAGTGTTTTGACATTTAGTTTTTTATCACACTGAAATGAGAAGTAATTTTAACAAGACTCTTGGCAATAAAGAAATTATGCAAAATATTAGGAGTCGAGGGAAGGGTTCAAATATTTTTTGTTCATTTGTTTTAAAAAACATTTACTAGGAGCACAGAATCCTGCTGCATTATGGTCAAGATATCATGTCCTAGGATTTATGGAGTAGCATGTTAAGAGATTTTACTTTCTTGTCATTATTTTTATGTATGTCATGTATTTTTATAAATGTATGTATGTGTTTGTCAGGGCAAGAACTTCATCATATATGCATCTTTTAAATCCCAGACTACTCCTGTAGTTGCCAGGCTACAGATCATTAGAGTCCATAACTTTCATTGTACCCATTTCAGCTCCTGGAAAAATATGTGCTGTAGGGATAGCATATATGAAGGGAAGCATTTTTCAATAAAATTTCATCTATCTTTAGCAGAACAGCTTCTGTGTCTTTCTAGATATTATCAAAGAGTGGGAAAACCTAAATACAGTAGAAAGTGCTTTTCTGATGTTACAAGATTATAAACAGGACAGTGCAGCATGAAGAACGATGCCCTAAAATGGGAAGCTGAGCTATTATTTTAGGTATTATATGTGTGTCCCTTCTGGCTTGCCTCCGTTTGTAAGAATGAGCCATTCCAATGCCTGCTTAGGCCTTCCAGTCTATGATCCTACCTTTCTATGATTTGAAATAGTAAAACTTAGACATCCTTTTAAACCGAGTTCCTAACTGGCAATGCTTTATGAATACTCTCTTCAAGAGACAATTCTAAGAAGAACAGAACTGAGAAGTCTGCCAGTGAAATAGAATTATGTCTAAATCTTGGGTACTCCGTGATGTAAGTTACTGAAAAATGAAAGCAACCTCATGGTGCACAGCAAATGAGGCGTGAGAGGTTTGTGGGAAGAATGAAAGGTAGTACACTACTGTAATAATTCCAACAGTTTAAGGACAGCCTGTGAACTGAAAGTACATAACAGTTCTAGTAAACACAAAGTTTGAATGTCAGGAAAGGTCTTACTCATGGTCATTTAGAACAAAAGGCATACTTCATCTATTAATAAAAGTTTGTTCTCCAGCAGCAGACTTCAATCTTCAAGGCAGGACTGTCATTGATACTGAAAGTCAAAATAAATTAGTTTGCATGCATATAGAAGACAAAACAAATACAGATTTTCCACATTAATTCCTACTTAATATCTTTGCCAAAACATCAAGTTGCTTTTTTTCCTTGGGGGAAAAAAAAAATCACTGTTGATCACTTATCTTTACTTATTGCCTGGCATATGGACAGAACAGCAGAACTTAAAGGTTCACTTAAATAGAAGCAATAGAAGCAATAGAATGTATCTCTCTACCGTGCTACTTATCCAGTGTCTAAAATGGGTACTGGCACATATCCTGAGGTCCATTTATTTTGTGAATAATATGCTCAAGACAAGCACTAACTTTTTTTTTTTTTTTTTCCTCTTTCCCCCTCATATAGATATGGTACATTGCTTCTTTACCCTCTTTCTCCTTTCCCACAAACTAGCAGAAACCACTCTGGCCAAATGCACTATTTTTAAACACACAGCATTGCAATGCCTTCCCTCCACATAGGAATAAACAGATTAAGAAATGTTTAACAGAGTAGTGTATTTAAAGATAGACAATACTTCTGTAATCTGTAGACTTTGTCTCCGACTGCTTTCTTTACCAGTAAATCCTCAAGATGAGGAGAAAGCTGGAGAACAGTTCTGGCACTTACTCTCATGAAGAGGAATTTTTCAGTCTACTTTTTAATTGCTAGATATGGGTAGGGTTTCAGTCATCTGGGGCCTTGGTAGAACAGCCTCATCACAGCAGCCTAAGAATGAGTCAGGTATTTGCTGCTGTATGGATTGCTATGAGTCCTTCTTTGCAGATTTGATTGGCTATCTTCAGGATGTGCTGACATGTTTTGCAGAAAAAAAGGGGAAATGTTAGTAAGTGGGCAAATGCCTGGTTCTGCCTGAGCTTAGTTGTGGGAGGATGAGAGAGTACATCCCACATAGCAGATGGGCATACACACAGCCTACTGCTCATATCAGTGGTTCTTACATTGTCTCATATTTTGAGATACCATAATGAAGAGCATGTCTCTCTGAGTTCTGCATTCATTGGTCTAGGCCCAGCCTCTCTCCAACACCACGGTTGCCACAAGTAACCTGTCGGGAGATGCTGTAATTTCATCATTACTTGTAGCACTGTGTTAGGGAAGAACCATTTCCTGAAATCCCCAAATGCAAGACCTGAAGAAATGAAAAATAAAGCTTTGCTCATTGTTGCAGATGTTCATTTCAAGAAACTCCTGCCAATTAGATGCTTGATTTCAAAGGATTTCACAGAAAGATAAGTTGGTGGAAGGAATCCATCCTTACATTAATTTTTGGAAACCTTAGGTATATTGTTCTGGAGCTGGCCATAAGCACGTGTTCTTTTTATGTTAGAAGAAGAAAGGTCTTTTGTCCTATTGCATATATACTTATATATACAAAATTATTTTTCCCTCTTCCTAAAGATTATGTATCTAAACTGCTAAATCTCTGTTGTTTCCAGGTAGTCCAGGAATTCATCACCATTTAGGAAATCATGGAGTTGTGGACACACTTCATGGTACAAAAAGGTGCTCTCTCCCCCTGGAAGCATTAGAAAGCAAGAAAGTCCCGGTCAATGCAGATATTGTTTGAGTGGCTCTGTGAGCTGCCAGGTTCTTGGAGAAGGTGAGGCTGGCAACCAAGGGTTCCACCTCTAGCTGGATTCAGGTCATGGCTCTGCTATACTTCTTAAGAATCAATCATGTTGGTCAATGCCCTCCAGTTGGTGGTAGGCATTAGAGTATATCCATTACATATGTGTGAGGTTTGGATGATTGTTAGAAGCCTTGCAAAACGTGCAGTAAGGTTTTTGTCTGAGAGCAACTCTTGCACATGAGGCAAGATAAATACCAGGATAGATACACCTATGCATGAGTTCCACCATTATTTTGACACATGGGACACAAGTATGCCAGCAAACAGTAGTGTGTCTGCAGTCTTCAAGGTTATCAAACAACCTGGTTTTCAAATGAAGGCTCAGGGATATAGCATTGTCCAAAAATGAAAATATCAGAAGTTTCTTAAATAATTGCAAATTTAGTTCGGAAGTAGAAAAGGATAAAAGAGGAGTACATGACATTTGAGAACAAAGACACATACAGCCAACGTTACCCCCTGGAAGTTACACTTAAAAAATTACTTGCAAACAAGTAACTGCTTGTTAGTTGCTGGGGAGTGAGACTGTTCCCAGCCTGCTCTCTTCATTCCAGACACTGAAATACAGCAAAACTAAAATGTTTTCTAAAGCTCTCTATTATAAATCAGGAGCTTTCAGATAGCTTAGAAGCGCTTGTTTGCAGGAACTCATCTCTCATAAAAAGCTTGTTGCCACTCTAGGGAGGAGTAAAATAGCTACTGATGACATTCAAATCATGGTCTGCCTTCTCAGCCATTAATTTTAAATATGATTCATACTCCATTATGCTTTGGAAACCAAAGAAATTATCCGTTATTGTGTCTAGCCATTTTTCATCACTATGGACCCGTAATGACCAATTTTACTCTTATCTGTTATAATATGCTTGAAAATGTGCAGAAATTATCCCAAATGTTTACATTTCCCTTCAATTCAGCTTCATAAAGATTTCCCAGTGTAAATATACATTTACACAATAGAACAGAATTATTAGTATGTAACATATGTAAACAGCATTAGCTTTTAAATTGCTTAAATATTCATGTTTGTAGATTAGAAGCAAGTTGGGTCAATCTTCAGGGTTGGGTCAAATGCTACTGAACTCTGTCCTACTTAAACAGAAAGCCAAATAAAAACATACATTTTAATGATTATCTCAGACAGTTCTAGACTATTTTAATAACTGTGAAGTCCAAAAATGAATGGGTTTATACTGCTCTTCCTCATTTACAACATCAAGTTTTATTTAAAGACAAAAAATAAAAGAAAGGTCACAGAGAAAAGGTCCAGGCTGATGTTTTCAGAAATTCTAATGCAATTTCTTGTTTCAGCTATGTGACTTTAATAATCTGCTTTCTCTGCCACTCAAAATCTCACCTATAAAATTGAGGTATATTTTTTTTCCAAACAGAACAGGTATGCTGCATGAAGTGAATACACCCTTTCCTTTACATGTTGGGGACAGGATGCATCCTCTTCCCTCAGGAAGAAGATACAGCTCTGCATCCCAAAGCGGGGCCAAATTCTTCCTCAAAAGTCTGCATGAGAGGTTACTCTGTTGTAGTTCTCATTAAGTTTCACTCACCCTGTGCACAGTAGCTGAATGCTAGTTTCAGTGTCTGTGTTCTGCCTCCCACCTCAGACCAGCCCCATGCTTACTAGGGGATGCAGGGTTGATGGCACAGGGCAGCAGTGATCAGTGCACAGCAGGGAAACAGGGCCTGACTCATCCATGGAATATTGTTCAAGTAAAGAAAGAGTGATGGCATAACAGAATTTTTGAATACCTGTTTTGTTTTGCTTTTTGGAATAAGATGGATAAGGGTTGCAACCCTTACCTGGTGGCAATAGCAAATGCCACGGAGCTCATACAGCTTGCCATAAGTAGATAAAGTCCCCACACCCTCTATGAATACAAGCTTCAGAAGGCACATTTTCAGCTTGATCACAAAGATTTGATCTTAAATTCAGCTCCAATGGGTAACTGGTGAAGTTATTCCTATTTTTAAAATGTTAGAGATGCTGCAAGCAATAAGGGACAAGGGATAGATGTACACAGCTCAGGTGCCCCATTAGTGTTAGGGGGCTGCAAGGCTGTGTAAGGCAAGGCCAGGACCACTCCATACTGGACACTGATAGTTCCAGCCAACTCCAATGTCCCCAGCACAAGGCAGGGTTGTGCCCAGAAGCTGCTCTGGGGTGAGGGAAGAAAAGCAGAGTGAGAGCACAGCTGGGTGGGAGCTTGGCCTGAGGCAAGGTTAACCCACAACAACAGACCCATAAGTTTTAAGACAGTTTCTAAGCAGAGTTACTTAGAAGATATACGTATAGTCTGAAGGATACACGGAAAGAGCATTAATCCAAAGACTGACTGAGCAAGGACCAACAAATTAGTTTAGGGTAGTCTACAGATACAGAGGCCAATGCACTAATGGTTGCACTGCATTAATAACTGCATGAAACAACCAAACATATTGGAGCAAAAAATGAGAGAAGTTAGCTAACAGTTATGCAAAAGGAGGTGCTTCTGGAGGAAACAATCCCATGGAAAGGCCAGAGGTTGTTCTCTTTTACAGTTATCTTTCTCTGCATTTTTGTAAATTCCATTTGATTATAACAGAGGATAACTGATGCAGATTACATATTGCTAATGAAAATAACAAGGCATCAAATACTAGCTACTTGATAAAGCAAAAGAATGGTAAAACCATATAATTTTCTCTATCCATTATTCTTACGATTCTAGCATCTACATGATGCTAGACATTTTCAGTTGTGGCCTCCAATATCAAACTTTCATTTACACTTTCCACATTTCTCAATCTTTTCAATATTTTTAAAGTATGTTTGCACCATTTTAAAGAAAAAATGTTGAAGACGTTGAATTTATGTGAATAAATAATTGAAAATCTCACTTAAAACTGTTCCTCTTTTGACCTCTGACTTGTCAGAGGAATTGTATTAAGCTGACAAGATGCCTGTGCTGCCCAAGTCATTTTTTGATCTGTGAATGTCCTCTGTCCATTCCTATCCTGCTATATTTCTACCTTGCTTAAAGCCAAAAATCTTGAGCACAAATGAATTAAGATAATACCAGAGCAATAAAAACATAACCTGCAGAAACCAGTAAAGTCAATTTAATTGCCAAGTAGAATTCCTGAGCTGGAAAATGGTGCACAGATTTTGTATATAAATACTCACAATTCTTTTGAGCCACAGAGAAAAGAAAGGGAAAGCAAGCAACCAGGGTACTGCATAGTCACTTTCCCCTCACCTTTTTAAATCCTGTCTCAAATGAACGATACAATTAAAATGAACCTTGAACCAACACAACATGGATCTGTGAAATTTAATGGCCTAAAGATGGTCTTGAACAAGACCACGAAGGAAAAAAATGTTAGTCTAATTGTAAAACTTCTGACCATTAAGTTATGCTGCAGATATTTGCTGTGTTTCTTTGCAAAGCTTTAAACGTGTAATCTAGGAATTTTTTTATTTTTTATTTATTTTATTTTATTTTCTGTAAAATGTCTGAGATAATTGGTGGTAAGACATTAAAATGAATTATATGTCAATATATATTATAATATATATTATAAGTCAATGAGTAGTAACATTAGTTGCAGTTTAGCTGTTGAAATTGCCTTACTATTGTAAACTGTTAAAGAACACTCTTCTCAAGTGATTGACATCTCTTTCCAGAACTATATCTTTGAGTAATATGCACAGGTAAGAATCATGCTGAATTTTCTTCCGTGAAGCAGCTCAAGCAAAGAAATTCAGATACTAATTTATAAAGTGACAGCTAGGAACTCAGCAGGTTAGAAGGCCACATGCCACAAAACATTTATTGTATAGAAAATGACTTAAGGAGGACTCTAATTCCCAAAAAATATAACCAGAAACCACATTCTTCATTGGTTTGCATTTAATATTAAAAGGGAGAAATATAGGACATAGTATGTAGGTACAGCAACCTGCACAACCAGTTATGAATTTATTGTATTTTATTTCATTTTACAGTGGTCTTTGATAACAATCACTTTGGAATCAGTATTTAATTTATGAAATACACAGAACTCCATAGAAACAATGCCATAGATTTCAAACAGAGTTGGATCAAACTTGTCAGATAACTGCATTTCAACCTTGAACTGACCCCGCTCCTGCTTACTGTATGATCTGCTTTGGCTTAACCCTATCTTCTTTTGTACTTGCGAAAGTTCAGCCATGTCAACAAGGCAAAAGCAAAATGCTGAGAATAGCCTTAGTTCTTTTTCTTTACACGTCTTACTACAATAAATAAATAAATAAATTCCCTGTTAAATTCCCTGTACCTATGCAATTCCTTCAAATTTATTTGAAGAACAATGTATACCTGCACAAAAACTCTCTTAAATTGCTGAACAAAAAAAAAAAAAAAAAAGAAAAACCCATAGAAATAGAAATCTTCAATAGTGCTTTGATCAAAGCATTTTCACACAAGTTGTGATGCATGTCTAGCTCTTGCAGTTCTTAACAACTTTAGTTCTTTATAACCTTAGCTTTTTCAGCATGTGAAAACACAGTAGTCACACTGCAGCACGTGCTAGAGAGCACCCCTGCCTGTTTTAGGATGTCAAAAGGGGGCGAAAAGGAATCCCAGACTAAGAAAACATACATTTTACTGAGTGGGAAGCTTATTGCACAGAGCTTTTGCTAAGCCATTACTACAGCTTCCTCACTTTCACATAGAACATAAAAGGGTTTCAGCGTCATGAAAATCAAAATACAGCCACCTGTTTTCGACAGTTCTCCCCCACACACAGAAAGAACAGTTATTCTCTATATATGTATTTGTTTTGCATACTGTGGCATTCTCTTACCAGACTTCTCAGTCACAGAAACATGTCAGTTAAAAAATTATTTTTACTACTCACAAATGCATATTTCAACTGGTATATGGAAGCCATTAAAAGTTTTGCCACACAGCAGCATCTGCAGAACTAAATAATTTTCTGCTCCTACTGTGAAGAGATACCTCTATTACTGTCAGAATGGTATGGTAAATATTGTAATTCTGAACATGCCCATGGTATTGTGTGGCTGATACTGTTGGAATGCTCCATGCTGCAGATCCTATGCATGAGCCATCAGTCACTTCAAATGTCAATCTGTTGGCTTCTCCTGGAAATAATTGACATAGTCTCACTGTAATTACTATCATAAGTCCACTCTGTCCATGTTCATTATGCATATAAACTCCTTTGCATCAGAATGAGAACATCATAAAGACAGACATGTTGATACATACATATCTATATATACATCCAAATACATGTTGTCTCTATAAAAGTGATAATACAAATGTGTTATATTCAGCTTTAAACAGAACTTTGGTAATGTAGTTGTAGATATATTGCATATTGCTCTTGGCACTACTAAAAATAAGTCATTTGGATTAACCATTTTCAAGAAGAACATTTTATAACTGAAATATATTTATTCAAGTTCTCTCTTGGATTAATGCAATTTCTCTGAGAGCGTGCACTAATTTCTGTTCTCCGCATAGCCTTGGGAGTTTAAAAATGTTAAGTATGATTCTTTGCAGATTTTAATACATCATCTTGCTTTATGAAGAGTTGATTATCACTACCCAGTGATGCTTACACACTGACAGAATTCATGATTATATGTTACCAAAGTAGTACCAAGAGTAACATATAACAGAAGTGACTATATGCTATGTAAGTAGCTACTTAATTGTAGTCAGTATCATAAAATATTGACGAGTTCTCATTCTCTTAAAAATTGGAGCCTTTTGGTCAAGCAAACTGCTTTTCCTCTGACAAAATTTATTGCAGTAAGTTGCTGAACTGAAAGTTTAATTTAAGTTGTAAAATTGAAAAGCTCTTGTAATTGAAAGTGAAAAATATGGAGTAGTCTGAATGCACGAATGAGGAGTAAATTACAGATAAAAGGACTGACTAGAGAGGAATCCATACGGATAGTTGGATGCTTACAAATTACGTTTTAATGTAAGACATAATTATACCCTTATTTTTCATCTTAATTCATTTTCATTGTTTTCATGTGAACACAGTGGCAGTTATAACATGAAAGCCAAATACAGTCTGTAGAAATTACTTCGGTCAAGTTTAAACAAAGTATACTGAAAAATAGTCTCATATTTTCACATGGAAAAACCTTCTATTTAGCATTTATAGCTCTCTAGTGAACCTCACCAAGGAAAGGAGTGCCAGTAATTCATAATGCCAATCTATCAAAATCCTGAGCTTTCTCTATAAATTGAAAATACCAAGTTTTTGCGCAGTTTATAAATATATTTGACTGCCTACCTACATATTTTATGATTTATCCATTCACTTCTCACTGGTAAAAAAGCTAAAACAAACTGACTTCTAATTGTAGCCTTGAAATTCAGAAATGAAAAGTATAAAAATAAGTGAAACTAATCATCTATTGCAGAAAGCTGAGGGCAGTTCTGAAGTTCAAGAAGCTTTTCAAAAAAATAAAATGAATGTAATCTTTATGAGAAATGTCAATTTTATTCTGGGCAACTGCAGTCAAAACATGGGGGTTTTAACTGGAGCAGTTAAGAACCATATGCTCAGAAAACTAAAAGAAGGAAATAATAGTTTTGGAAAAAGGTTAACATCTTGACATTAAATTATGGACTTTCATAAAAATTATGGTATGTTTTTATATGATCAGGTATAACTGACTGCTATGGCAGGTAATAAAACAGAAATGAAAAGACTCATTTCATCTGTCAGTCTCTGGCTGCAGTAGAGCTCTGCAGGAAACCTAAATGTGTGGGTCTTTGAACTGAGCTAAATAGCTGTGTGAAATAAACCTGCTTTGCTTTCAAGTCTCTGTGCTGGAGATAAAAGTATCATATTCACTCTGGCTAGTTTTGTTCAATAGTATAGAAAACTTTAGTCCCAGTTTCAAGCAATAGCCCCTACCTCTTCTGCAGTTTTTTAATTGCATATTTTTTATTCATTAAACTAATTACACATATGTATGCTTCTACAATGGCAATGTGGCCCTTAAACCATGTTAATAAAATTTGTCTTTATGGGATGTAGTTTTATTAGATTACTATTACTTAGGAATGAATTTATTATTATTATAATTATTTAGAAAGAGAAAAACACTGCATTTGTTTAATCAATAACGGTAATTTTATAGATTTAAGCCTTTAAAAGAAATAGCAAATCACTAACTGTAAATAGGCAATTTTTTTTAAATGAGTGCCTTTCTTCTAGCCATCTAAAGCTGCTTAGAACAGTCTAATGGCTTTTTTTTTTTTTTTCTCCCTGCAATGTGACTAAATAGATAAAGTCCGTGGGAGATAAGTACCTAACTTGTTAAAGATCTTTGAAAATCTCAATTGGTGTTCATCAAAATCATTAGATGCTTAAATCCCTTAGGGAATCTGGATCTAATTCTCTCTACAGCCATTTATACGTGGCTGACGTATACAAAAAGTGTCAGTGCAGTTTCTGTATAAAGTTGTTACTTTCATAACCATGCACAGCAAAAGCCATGCCTTTCAAATCTCCTGCAATATTAGCATGGTTCCTCAACTGTCTTACTGCTATTAAATGGGTAAGGATGCTCATACTATCAAAGTTCATTTCCCCGCTGACAGGGAAATAACTATACTGATATTGGGCATATGCATAGCGGTGCCACATCCCTCAAAAATGGGATATCCATAACCCAGTAATTTAAAAACCACATAACAATCTTATACACCAATCCTACCAGTTGTTACATTTTAAAACTATTAGTACCTCGCTGTAAAATAGCGTTAAATTCACCTGTGATTTTAGGCTCACAAATGTCAGGTATGTAAGGCAGTCAGAACTTCACCTCTCACATAAGGGTGAAAACTTGTCTTAAGCTGACATGTCTCTATTTATATACTTCGGGATTCACTTGTTCAAAGAAAGAGGTTATAGTAGTCAAAGCTTCACACAGAAACGTCCAGATTTCTTATAGCATTGCTATGCTGATGTGACAGAATACTGTATGATGACAGAAGATAAGAGCCAATTGGTGTTCTGATTAATAGAAATACATTATTTTCACAAACCTTTCAAAAACATTCAGAAAATTATTAAATATGTTTTACTTTTCCAGAGAGATTAAAAAATTAGCTCTCAAGTGATTTTTCTGGTTACTGTTACCACATAAATAAAATTACAAAAAAACAGTTGTCCATTTAAATAATATTTCTTACTGCACATTTCAATGAACGAGTTTGCAATTTATAAAAGAAAAGCCATAGTCAAGATCCTTGTTAATAAACCTTTAGAAAATTTGAATGGAAAAAAGTTCTTTTTTCCTTGCATATTACATAAAATATACCTTAAACATAAAACATATTCCTTTCCTATTCCTTCCAGATTAGTGAATCAAATTCTGTTTGGCAGTTTTATTACATCCCAATAGCATGAAGAATTCCACACAAAGAGAGGAAAAAAAACTGGTCCTATTTGACTTTATGTATAAATTTGTGACTTCCTGAATCAAGCTTGCCAATCTATTCCTAGCTGCCTAGTCTTACCTTATCAAATGCAGTAAATACATTACGAGCATTAATACTGACACACTTGCAATGTAAATTATGCATCAGATATAAATACATGATATCACATGTTTACAATAGAGATTAATTTGGAAATTGCAAATACCTTCGTAAAGAACTAGTATCCACAAATTATTAGTTTATTCTTCAAATGATGCTATCATTACCTTCTAATGAAAACTCCAAGTAAAAGCTTTTTTTTTTTTTTTTACAGCATTGGTCTCATTTTTTAATTGGATTTGATTTGCTCAAGATTTTAACATATTCTGTCATTTGTTGGCTACCAAAATTGATGTTAAGAACAAACCTGTAGAAAAGATGAAGAGGAAAGAGAAGAAGAGTGATGTCAGTTGAATTTTCTTTTCCAAATACACCCAGATACAGAAGGAGCTACGTGAATGATCTCCAAATGAAACATATCTTACTGTCTAATACAAAATGTCAAAAACCCAATACCGCATTCTGTTCATAGCTGTGAGGATCTGAAATTATATAAAAAAATTAAACACAGCAGCACAAATAGGCCAGAGGTGTGACATCACTGGAGATTATGTTTTTTGTAATTCTGATGGCTGCATTGAGAGCAGACTGGAGAACAGAAATTACAAATCTACGTACACATTCTGAGGCAAACTTCCAACATTATTCACTGATTTAATAAGACAACTGAGCTTACCATATGGGTCTATTTTCCATGTTATATAAATATCTAAAGATTATCTGTATAGTTAGTCTTTCTGACGATATGATGCATAATTTTTGATTATTTGATTGTTCATCTTTTTCAGTAAAACAGATATAATTTAAGTTTTGAAGGTTGGCAAGATAACTTTCCCACAAAAAAGATACATTTTAAGTCTCTTTATAAACTGTAGAATGATAAATAATTTTTATGACAGGAGATATTGCCATTTCTCAAAGGCTGCATGAGAAACAGATTTGAGAAATAAAAATGTAAGTGCTAGAAAAATAATTAAAATGCTCTGAGTCCTCTATAATATCCAGGGGATAATCACCATCCAAGAATTAGCAAAGAAAGTAGAAGAGTAAAGCAAGTCTTTCTCATGCCCTGCTATTGTTTGTAGTACTGTCTGAATCAAGAGGAAGATGATCATAAATTACAAATACATATTTCACTGGCAAAAACCACTTATGTATTTAAAAGATCTTAATTTTGCTGATGACATTAACCAGCAACAGAAATACATGCTGTTGATTTTTTTTTTTTTGATTTTTTTTTATTTAAATAAAGGTGTAAGGAATTATACCTGTTCATACTCCAGGGATATTGTTTGAAATATGAAGTTTATATAAAGCACTAACACAAAAATAATTTCCAGTATCTCCTCTCCTTCTCTAGAGATGCTCCTAGAACGTTTCCTAGAATTCATTGTTCTTATGATGAAAGTCTTTAAAATGTATTCTAAAGAACGTACTGTGTCTTCTGGAAATCTTCTGGAGAGCAGATAAACTGGAGGCATCCATCAGATATAACGCCTTTATCATCATAATGAAGCTCAAAAGTCTAAGCAAGTTAATACAAGTCCAAAATATGTAGTAATATGTGCTGAATAATCTTGAATAAGCAGAAGATAAAGACATATTAAAAGCATTGTATGCATTTTTGTCTCCAATAGGAAAAAAATATAATTTCAACATGGGTTACACTTTTACTTCTGAATGTTATTCTCCCCCATATTGTGAACAAGAATGGAGATTAAAAAATAGCAATCACTCACAATATCATAAATAAAGTGCGATAGTTTGTTAATTACTGTGTAGTATAATTGAATGCATGTAAAAAGAACTACAAATTAAAATTCATCCTTTTACAGTGTGAAACTGGTGGCAGACTTTGGAGACAATTTACTTAAGTAATTAATAACAAACCAGACATTACCATGACAACTATAATATTAGAGATGCAGTACTTTATGTAATTGTTGGGTTAAACGAACTTTTGTAAAACTTACTTGGTTGGAAAGTTTCCTCATTTCTTAATCCTCTCTAAAAAACTTTAAAACAAGTGAAAATGCAA
Source organism: Lagopus leucura (assembly GCF_019238085.1). Taxonomy (NCBI): domain Eukaryota; kingdom Metazoa; phylum Chordata; class Aves; order Galliformes; family Phasianidae; genus Lagopus; species Lagopus leucura. Next base: position 84,130,630 of record NW_024962262.1, read on the forward strand.
ATATAGCTACTTTTTTATACAGTTAAGACAGCAAGTTTGTAAAGGTGTATGCCTATAAATCCAAATTCTAACACTTTCCTCATTATTTGTATTGATGAGGCAGAATTCAGCTGGATTTGGCAATAGTCCCACAGGACTTTATTTCCAGGCCACTGGCTATAAAAACTAGCAGTATTCATGATGCAGTGGAGTTAAATCACCCTGATCTGATACAAAACATTGGCTCAGGATAGTCCTTGATACACTCCCATCTTGTAAGAGATCTGAAATGTACAGACACTGCTGTTCTTGTGGCAACAGAAAGACTGAAGGCCATTCTGACCTAACACCCTTGGTACGAGCAGCCCTGTAGTTTCAAACACTACCACCATCCTTGCCTTCCCAAGTTATAGTCAGAGAACAGCCTGACTGTTATTCTTCTAGTTCACATTTCCATCTATATCACTATGTCTGAGCTGACACTCTAGAAGCTTCAGATGGAGGCCAGACTGTACCTTGGGCATCTCAATTGGCACTGGCTGCCTAAGTTTTAGCAATGACGTCTCATGCCTGATTTTGCAGAAATGGGCAAACCCTATTTTTGACCATTATCACTTCACTGTTTTTGCTTTCAATTTTGTTAATTTACTGATTCATACCTTTTGAGTTTCCTAATTTACCTTGTTCTTATGTCTTAACTGCTCTGTTGTTGATGTCACTTGCTGTAGCAGCACTGGTGTACAAGCATACACAATTTGCTTGATTCAGGTACCACCATGTAGCCTCTTTCAGTAGAGAAGGGTATGCTTCTCAAGACAATGAATCCAATATTATGGTCCCAGTGTCTTGTTTGCACACAAACTTAACTACACCTTGGACCTTGGTGCATGACTGGACTTTGGTGATTTGTTACATTATGTATAAACTATAAAAGAAATTCACAACTTAAGAATTTAATAGAATGGATAACATGCAATAAACAGCCACTCATAAATGAGTGCATTCTTGATACTAGGATTCTATCTACATCCAGTCTAAATTGGATTGCAAGAAATTTGTAACTGGCATCTAAATGACAGAGAAACAGCTCCAAGAATTATGAAAGTGAGCAAAATAAAAAGAGAAAAATAATAGTTTAAAAAAAGAATGTGCATAAACCTGGTAGCAGAATTAGGTTTTTGGTGAGAAGTCAGTATGCTGAATTTAAATGTTAATTTTGATCTGTAGAGCAGAATGTACTCGGTAATAAAGGCTAGATTTTTTATTTTTTATTTTTTTTTCCTATCACACAGTGTGATTTATATCCTAATTAGTTTATAACCCTGTAGCTAGTCCATCTTACAAACAATTAGTGGAGAGATTTTCTTAGTCTAATATTTCATATGAGTGCAATAATTTCTGTTCTCTTCCTCCTGTCCTCTTCATTGCTTTCCCCTCTTATTAACAGCCTTTAAAAAAAAAAAAAAAAAAAGGCAGGTCTCCTGGAAAGAGTCCAGCATATGGTCATCACAAAGATGATAAAGACTTTGGAGCACGTCACTTATGAGAAAGGGCTGAATGACCTGGGTCTGTTCAGCCTTGAGAAAAGAAGACTGAGAGGGGATCTTATTAATGTTTATAAATACCTTGAGTGTCGCAGTTGAAGGGACATGGCCAACCTCTTTTCAGCAGTCTGTGGGGACAGGATGACAGGAAACAGCCACAGACTGGAGCATACGAAGTTCTGCACCAATATGTTAAGGACGTCTTTATACTAAGGGTGATGGAGCATTGGAACAAGCTGCCCAGGGAGACTGTGGATTCTCCTTCTGTGGAGATATTCAAGACCTGCCTGGACACCTACCTGTGTAGGGGGCTCAGCCTGCTGTAGGGGGCCTGCTTTGCAGCAGTGTTGGACTCGATGATCTCTGGAGTTCCCTTCCAAACCTTGCATTTCTTCTGCATTTCTGTGAAAAGCAAAACCTAAAAGGTAAAAACAACCCAAGCAGTAGATGATATTAAAGAACAGTTTATAACATTGTAGCTTTTTTCTATGAAACAAGTTAGGACCATTATTTCTCAGATTACAACATCTCTGATTGATGTATGTATAAGAACATTTTGTGCAGACAACAGTATAAAGTTTATACAGCTAATAATGGAAAAATCTGATTCAGTACTTTGTGTCTGAGACATGAAGAATAGCTTTATATTCTTTGAGTTCAATTCTTTGAGCTAAACTAATCACTTCTACTGTTCTGTCATCAATTGTCCATTGATATTTCAAAATCACAGAGCCTACATTTTAAAGGCATTGTACAACAGTTGTTAGACATTATTTAAAGAGGAAAACATTTCTGCAAACACATATGAGCCATCAGTAAGCAAACTTACAGAAGCAATCCCTTTAGGCTAAAACCTGACATAGGGAAATAAACTAATCCACACTAAAATACGATTAATAAGCATTTCAATCGGGGCAAATATAGCCTTCTTTTTGAAGATGAGAGCAAGAATTACTTAAAAAATTAAATATTGATCTTGATAGAATAATCCAAGTGAGAAGACAAACCCTTTGACCATAGCAGATTCAAATGAGGATACACAGTATATCGGTGTTGTGCCAATTGCTGATGTTCTAAACAAAGTCTAAGTACAGAGCATTCATAAACTTTCACAGTCAAGTTAGCAATTTAATTTGTGTTCAAAACTGGCTTTGGCATCATCAGGAATACACACTCACATATCAATTGCTTTAAAAATGGACTGTTCTGGTCAAGAGAAAAAAAATGAGTTTGTTAAAGGGAATAAAAAAAATCATGAAATGAAAGTATATTTAAAATTACTGATTATTATTTAAATAATTTCAAGGCAGAGATAACAGCAAAACTTGGCCATGCTTGCTGATTCAAGGAATAAAATGAAGACCATTTTTATAATTACATTTTCTTTTTCTTCTCTAGAAAGCGTTTCTTGATTCAACCTAAGGCATCATTTATGTTTTCACTTCAGAATATCCCATTAGTAACACACAATCAGCCTGTGATCAAAGCATGTACTTGTCAGGTGTAAATCATGATTTTTCAGTCGGGGTAGAATACAAAAAGTAAATTCCAAGTTTAGAACAGCCTTCCTACAATTTGGCTATTCCAATAACTATAGCAAAATAGTGGAATGATTTTATGTTGATCTACTAGCATTTGTGCTTTGACTCTTTGAGAATCAAAGTTGCAGAAAGTTCTTAACAATGTAGTTCTCCTATTTTTAAGCTTAAATAGCAAAAAGATGAGTCCAAACTTTTAATTATCTGACAGATGAATATTATGCTAAAATGTGCTTTAGGAATTCTTCATCCTGAGAAAGAATCTTTTTACTCATTGAAAAACTTATGAATAGCTATTAAAATCACAATAACTTCTATGACATGATAAACTGTAACAGCTCCCTAGGAATGCTGCTATCTACAATGTCAATAGCCTATAAATTAAGGGCTTTAATCTGGTTAGAAATGGATTAAGAAAGTACTGACATGACAGAACTAGTCTGGCCTCATAATTAGCCATGGATTATGGCATTTGTCTTTTCAAAATGGTATTAGAAGTAAGTGAAAGTAAATATATTAAGGAAATAGGCAGGCACTACGTAAAGTTGCATTGCACAATGTCTCCTCTCACTAAGCCTTCTATTACAACAAAATAATACTATCAGCCCAGTCATATCAGTATGTTAGCCAAAAGAAATGCATGTGTGCTTGTTAGGACTTTAACTAAACCTCTGAGGAAGGAGCAGCACATAAACCTTGTCAGTAGAGAAGTAACTCTAGTAGGAATTATAATAGAAACGTTTGAGCATTAACACAAGCCTTCCTTTCTATTTCTTTGCTTCTGACAGTAATTTACTACATTTCCATTGCACAACCTTGTGCACTGGCTCATATAAAAGGAGCTATAAAAGGAGCTTTTACCAAGTTCTATGTTTCTTTTTGAAAAAATGAATGAGAGACAATGCAGCTCTGAATAATCAGTTCTCATGTCCTGGTAGTCCTTTCAAACACGTCCATTCAAAGATGACCAACACGATGGGAGACACTAACCTGGGCCCAGTCAGGAGCCATGGGTGGTCTCCTAGAGCAATAGTATCTAGAATGGCTATGTTGGTGTAGAAACTGCACAGAGCAAACTGCTTCAGAGAACGCTGATGCACAGGTACCTGGAGACAGCTTTGTTGCAGTTTTCAATGGAGCTGACTAAACATACAAAGTTTGTTGTTGGGTGACAAACTATGGCTTGTGAGTCATTCTATCTAGCAATATCCTTTTTAGTTTTAAGTAATTCAATAAGCAGAAAATTCAAGCTATTAACAGCTCCTCCTACATGCTTTGAGCATGATTTGTCTAATTATTTGAATAAAAGTATATCTCTGTTCAACTATGATATTTAGTTGTATGGTTAAGTATCAGACAAATCTTCAAGGGCTTTTAGATCTCCTGCTATTCACTTTTACTTCTGAAGAAAAATGAAAGCAATATGAGAAAATTCAGAGCTTATGCTGTTGCTGTTGTGTTTTTTAGCCATTCTTCAAACACTTATTATTATGCAGTTCCTTTTCCGTCATTATAGAGAAGTTGTACAGACACAATGTATTTTGTCTTAAAAAGAAGGTGAACCTGGAATACAGAAAATTTCAGGTGAAAGAATTCCATAGTACAAATTAGGTTTGTCAGGCTGGAGCTCAAGTGATCTCCCAGCTGGGAAAAAAAAAAAAAAAAAACATATTTAGATAGTCTACAGCATATAATCATGTGGAAGCCTGAGGAGAATCATGCAGATACAGGTGGAGAGTTTGTGTTCCCATTTCAACAGTGTAACCTTTCCTTACCTAAAGCAGTGCAAAATACAAAGTTATGTAATTTAACAGAATAAATGAACCAGTTTAAATCATACTGCAGAGAAAAATCCTGGCTCATGATTCTAATTCCACTTTTGATGGACTCAAGTATGTGCTCCACATTTTTTTTTTTTTTTTTTTTTTTTTTTTAGTTTTTTACAAATGTGCACTGACAAGTGCTCATCAATTGTATACCAAAACTCAAAAAGACTACTTCTACCCTGGAATGAAAATAAATCATATTTTATTCCAGATCTGACAACCTTATCTGTAGAGAAACATAGAAAATAGGGAGTTGTTTAAGCCACATCCCACACATGATCTTGCATGCTCAGATATCAAGCAGTATTCTACATGAGTCACTGACTATTTGAATTTATTTGGGGATGTTTTTCTCCATTTGGGTTTGTATCCAAATTCCATGCCCTTTTTCTTTTAATACATGGAAATCCTTCACACACAATTATATATAAAAAATAAGTTTAAAAATAAATGAACAAATAGCAGAAAAACCCACACAAACACTGCAGGTAGCAAAATTGTGAAATAATTATTTGTAATTACTGACACATGGGAGCTGCATGCTTAGCTGGACACCAGACACTCCAGTGACCTCAATTATACAAAGTTAGAAGACATTCATTTTCTTCAAACACGGGAAATACATGCTTCAAATGTACAATATTTTTACATTTCCTTCTTTCCTGACTCTCTTGGCTATTCTGATTCTTCCTGTCACCTTGATATTGGGATGAAGTTATTCTGTACTTCAAGTACCAAACAGCAGGAGGTAATGTGAAGTCACTCTTCCCATTTCTTGTGCAGGAGTGGGAAGACTTAGCTCAAACTGTCCCCTTTTAGTGCCTTAATAACAAGTGCAGTTTATTACAGTAACTATGACAAGGCCAAAGCTTGTGTGTAGTCAGCCAGATAATTAAGCAGCTACCTAGGTAGCACATACTATCTTCTTTTGCTATTCCTGAAGGATCATGTGTGTCACAGAAAATGTAGGCTCAGGTTTTCCATGCTTTTTGAATATAATCTTTGGCAACACTTAAAATCTGCAACTATTTCTGGCTTGTCAGTAAAGCTTAAAAAAAAAAAAAATGATAGAGCCACCACAGGAGAATACTTTATTGTGCAATCTCCTGAACCAAGTAGTTTCAACTCATTGGAATTCAAGTAATTAAATGCTCGAGTAACTTCTGCAACTCTAGACAAGAACGCATGGTCATATAGTCAAGTACAAAGTGAGCAAGGCAAATACAGTTCCAACTTCTGCTCTTCCCCATCTGATAGTCAGTTTGGTCATTCTTTACTGCCCACTTAAGGTACTGCTGTGGAAGGAACACTAATGAATCATCTTTCTGTCTAGCAATACTGTTGAAACAGATCAGAACGATCAGCATTTTTTTGCTTCAGTAAACTTAATTCTGAATCCAGGAAAATACCACCAAAGTTACACTGGCATAAGACAAAGTTTTTGGGCTCTCTGATGAGCTGGAATCTGCAAATTATTTATCACAGAAGCATATATGTTTGCATTGTAAGGCAACGTTGGAAGCATACTTTTGCAAGATAGACACTTGTTCTTTAAAAGTTGCTTTGCATCCCTAAGACTGAAAGAGAGATGAAGAGAACATGAGTATCTTACAGTTGATATTTTTTAGAAAAAGTAAACTTCTAATTTTCCAAAGTTTCCATGTATGACTTTCCCTTCCCCCAGTCAAAATCACGATCAGGATCAAATGTTCTTAGAAACCTCTCACATAGAGTGTTGCTTTTTGGACAAGAATTTTAAATATATACCCCTCAAGTTGGGTTCCCAAAGGCCATGTTTAGGCACCTGTTTGCTTTGAAGAGCGCTGAGCAGCCAACCTCTCGACATGATTTCTCCTAGGAGCCTGGCAGCACAGCAAAGCAGACAGATGCTTAATTATAGTCTGGGGAGCTCCTTGTTAAGTTGTTACTTTAGAAAGTCTTGGCCTTTATCCCTTCTCACAGGTGGGAAATCTTGTCCTTCTTACTTTAGTTTGGAAACCTTTGCCCTTTCTTTTCCTCCTTAGATTTATATACACACATTTATATACACGTGCACATATATAAAGAAAATATATATATTTTTAAACATATCTGTTACAGTAAAATAATCTAATGCATGTATAATATTAATAATACATATCTTTAAGATTATACACTACAGCAGAATGTCTTAAAGAACAACCTTCCTATCTTCAGAGAGGCAGCTACAACCAAAGCAAACAAAAAGCGGTTTCCCACATCTTAGGAATCCTAACCAACAATCAGGAGATCCATGTAGATATGACAAATATAGATGTTAAAGAGTACCAGACCCAAGATGGACACCTGGGACACACTGCTAGTTGTGGGCTTCCACCTGGTCATAGGGCCACTGACCACAGCTCTCTGGCTGCAACCTTCCAACCAATTCCAACCACTACTGGGAGTATCTAGTACTAAGCATGTAATGACACTGCGTTTTTTATTACTATATTATTGATGTGCTCAGAGCAGAATGAATCTTTACAGGCCAGCATAACAAAACCATCCTTAATGGAACGCTTCATCCCTTACTTCAGATTCAAAATATGCTTCAATATCGAGTAACATAATCCCAAACAAAGGATCTGGATCCTCATTGATACTGAACTTACACTACAAAATCTAAAGTTTTAATTATTTACCAGCCAACAAAGACACCTTCTAATGATAGTTTCATGCCTTCCAGGATGTGTTTTGCCTAATTAGGTAAATCACATTGACTGAATCACCTGTATCTGCACATTATCTCAGAAAGAGGAAGAAATTACTTTCTCTTATTAAAAAAATAAACACATTTTCTTTCACTGCATCATATTTATTCATGGGTCTGCTAATTAATTTGCTTTATTTCATAGTCCCTACCAGTTTTATTCTCATGAAAATCTTATTTACTTGCTTATATTAACCAGGGTTGTGCTAGAGGTCTTTTTAAAGTTTCTGTCATGCTTGCCACTTTTCTTTCCTTAGGTATTGGGGTTGATGAAGAATATATTGCACACCACAGTTAGCAGTTCAAGAGTTTCATATTCATGGGTGAAATCTGGCCCCAGAAATTTATTCCTATTCATTTCTTTAAATTTGTTTTAAAATCTTTTTAGTGAGCTTTCATCTCAGGACAGTTTCTCTCCTCTTCCACTGTAATGAGAGGTTCCTTCTGTCAGGGTCTGTCTTGAGCTGTGACAAGTATGTTGTCTATAGACGAAGAAGAGGTTTCTAACTCAGCAGAAGGTAGGAGCTGTTGTTTTCAGGGGGCCACCTGTTTGGAAAATCCTGACTTTTTCTAGCAGTTTGATCCTCGTTTTCACAACCACTCACTAATCTCACTCCCAGTGGCATGTGGTTTGTGTTGAGATAGAGTTTCTTAAGTGATGCAAAGCTATACACACAAACAAAGTAAAAGGAGGAGTTCAGTCACTACTTCCCATTGGTAGGCAGATGTTTAGCTATTTTCCAGCAAGCAGGCCTCTATAGACTTAAGTTTCATAAGATAAATATGAACCACAGGAAGATAAATATAATAACCACAAATCTTGTTTTGCAAGACATTTGTGGATGACATCCCCTTGATTCTTTTGGATCAAATGACCAAGCTGAGTCTCCTCCTAGCTTCTTGTATACTCCAATCTACTTTCTGTGGTGATAGGAGAAAAAGTAATGAAAAAATAATAATAAAAAAGGAACTTGAGGCTGTGCAGTGTGGACAGGCAATCCACATACAAAAAAACTGTGACTACCTCCTCTTCTTTCCTTCTGCTTTCTTTCCTTGGAACGACCAGAAGGAAAAAAAAAAAAAACATCATTGTCCTCTTCCTCTTAGCTTGCTTAGTCCTAAAAATGCAGGAGACCCAGGAGCATGGCTTCCCTAATATTCAGGCATGTGTGTGAAAATGGGCCAGGTGAAGAGCTACGTGAGGTAGCTTACTCACAAGAATGTGATCAGTAATCTCCTCCTGTGTTCAGAAGTGTATTCTCACCCAATCATTCCTGGCTTGGTTAGGTCTAGCTTTATATCCCTGCTGTTTGGACATTAATCATTGCCACCACACACACACACAAAATAAATAAATAAATAAATAAATAATAAAAATAAAAATAAAAATAAAAATAAAAATAAAAATAAAAAACCTAAGCACTACTGCAGGAAATGTGATAATAGATATTAATACATTTCTTGTACAGCTATCAATACCTCTCCCCCCTTGCAATATGGAAAATTTCATCTCTCTTTCAAAATTGTAATACACGCATGTTGCCAGTATAATGATCTTCCATATGCAAAAAAGAGGCCAGGAAATGATTTAAAATGCCATAAACTTCTTCAGAACGTGTTTTCTGCTGATATGCCTTTCTCCCTGAAGTGCTCCCCATGCTCTTTCTGAAATATTCATTGCCCTAATGATTTCTTCAGGCACTGCTCCTGTACATAAAGATTAGTTCCTCCAATCAAGAAAGAAACAATTCCAAGGGAACTATTATGGGAGAAACCCATAGGGTCCAAAAACGTACATAAAAAAATGTTTGCTTTTCTTCCTCTGTGCCTAAGGTCAATTTCAACCTTTACTTTCAGATGTGGAACAGTTACTGCTACCCATGTGTTTACAATTAGAAAAACAAATCTCTGATTACTTACTTTTCTAGAACTGTTACATGTTCTAATTTTATCCACTATCTTCCTTGTTTTATGCACATTTATTTTATCCTCATAGCATTGCAGGACTAGATACACTAGAATTCACATATTTATCCATTCTACAGACCCCTCCTGCCACCTTCATGGCAAACCAAAAGATGTCATCTGTCACAAATGGAACTCTTTTCCCCCAACAAGATTTCTTTGCAAGCTTGTTGTGTTTTAAGAAGTAATTCCTTACAGTTCAGTGTAACTGCTGACAACTTCACTATCTGGTAGACCCTTTATAATATAGCTTGCCAGAAGAAGAGAGAATGTATAAATATTTAGCAAACCCTGCAATGGAAAGCTTGGGGGGAAAAGTGTCCAACTTCTAAATTCTCAGTGTTCTGCAGGAGGCTTGGTGTCTGAACATCACTGAACCATGGCTCAGAAGCATTGGCTGTGCTCCTTGAAGATTGTTTCATAGAATCACAGAATCACAAGGTTGGAAAGGACCTACAAGGTCACCTAGTCCAACTGTCCTCCCACCAACATTGCTACCACAAGCCACTAAACTGTATTTCATAGCTCCTCATCCAGACGCCTCTTGAACACTGCCAGGGAGGGGACCCACCACCTCCCTGGGCAGCCATTCCAGTGCCTGACCACTCTCTGAGAGAAAAAGTTTTTTCTCATGTCCAACCTAAACCTCCTCTGGTACAACTTGCAGTCATTTCCCTGGGTCCCGTTTGTTGCCTGGGAGAAGAGGTCAAACCCCTCCTCATCACAACCTCCCTTCAGGAAGTTGTAGAGTGCAATGAGGTCTCCCCTGAGCCTCCTCTTCTCCAGACTAAACAATCCCAGCTCCCTCAGTCGCTCTTCATAAGACTTGTGCTCCAGACCCCTCACCAGTTTTGTTGCCCTTCTCTGGACACATTCCAGGGCCTCAAAGTCTTTTTTGTAGTGATGGGCCCAAAACTGAACACAATACTCAAGGTGCAGTGCTGAGTACAGGGGCGTGATCACCTCCCTGCTCCTGCTGGCCACACTATTTCTAATGCAGGCCAGGATGCCATTGGCCCTCTTGGCTGCCTGAGCACACCGCTGGCACATGTTCAGCACAGCATCAACCAACACCCCAGGTCCCTTTCCTCTTCACAGTCTACCAGCCACTCAGCCCCAAGCCTATAGCACTGCATGGTGTTACTGTGCCCAAAGTGACAGGACCTGGCAGTTGGCCTTGTTGAACCTCACATCATTCACCTCAGCCCAGCAATTCAGTTTATCTAGATACTGCTGAAGGGATCCCTATCCTGAGGCAGATCAACACCACCTCCCAGCTTGGTGTCATCTGCAAACTTACTGAGGGTACACTCAATCCCCTCATCTAGATCATCAATAAAGATATTAAACAAGATGGGCCCCAGTACCGACCCCTGGGGGACACCACTTGAAATGGGTCACCAGCTGGACTTAACTCTATTAACCACTACCCATTGGGCATGGCCTTCTGGCCAGTTTCTTACCCACAGAAGGGCGTACCTGTCCAGGTCACAGGCAGCCAGTTTCCCCAGAAGAATTCTGTGAGAGACCATGTCAAAGGCTTTGCTGAAGTCAAGGTAGACTACACTGGCAGACTTTCCCTCGTCTACCAGTCTGGTCACCCAGTCGTAGAAGGTGGGGTTGGTCAAGTTGATGAGATTTCTACAAGTTGAAAGCAGTTTGCATCTCAGTTTCTCATTTTACAAAAAAGAGATATGCTACTGTGTGTGTCTGCATTCTACACGTTAAATTTAATGAAGTGTAAACAAATAAGTGGTCTTTGTTATGACCTACTTTGAGAAGATTCTACAGTGCATTATATCATCTCAGTGTAAGGGGTGCCAAAGCTTATTTGAGAGATGAACCCCTGTGTACAGAAGAAAGCATGAATACTGTGAGAATAATATTTGAGAAAAAGGTGTCCATGATGGATTTAAACTGAAAATTAGAGGTGAAGAGAGCTATTTCTCTTACCCAAGAGAAAATCTTGAGCTAAAGGAGAGCCATAAAAACCAGTATCAGATTACTTGCTCAGGAGTTGTTTAGTGATACAGTAATAAATCCAGGAATGAACCCACTTCATGCACTTCACAAACACTTGAAATATCTTATGGTGAGGAATACAAACAAGATCGCTGACTCCAGAAGTCAACTCCCAAGCAGATACATTTAAATAATCTTACCTTCCATATGATTATCATAACAAGGGAATGGATATTCATCTGTTCCTACCATTTCTCCAAGGTCATGCTATGTCATTAACAATCTTTTAAATCATTTAGAAATGAAACGAAACAAATCAAATATGTTCCATACAGCACTGAGAATCTCACTTAATATTTCAAGTTATTCTTAATGAATAAAGATACAAAGAATAACCACAAGCTAAACAAAAACTGATCTTGTTTCAGGTAATAGCAACATATGCAAAATAAATCAGAATATGAAAAACAACAAGAAGGTATAAATCAGTTTAAAAAAAAATAATAATCTAATGTTATGCTAGAAACAACTCATAAACACAAAAAGCAGCTCAAATAAAACCCTGAAATAACTAAAAAAAGAGAAATTCATCCCAAAACTGGACAGATTAATTCCATTAAGATTTTAACTTCCATTCCCAGTGAAAACACATGTACAAAATATTTTATCAGTCTTAGAATTTGATACAATTATATTGATCACAAATAAATCATTTGAAAATGTATTGCATATTTTTCCTTTTTATGTTACAAAAGTATTTTTAAAATATCAATTTTAGAAGAAGTCAATAACCAAGATGACCATCCTAGATTTAAAAAATAATAACAACAAAACCTATAACTGTATCAAACAGGGAAGAAATATATTTCTTCAGTGTGTTAGAAAAAGAACAGAACATCAGATGAAGAATCAAAGCATTATTAATCATAGATAAAGAAGATAAGAGGTAGTGGCAAATAAATTTTCACCTGACAATTCTATTAATATGTGATACAAAACAAGAGGTTTCCATGTTTAATAAAACATTACAGAAAGAACAGCAAGTTGAATATAGGAATGGGAAAATAATAATGATCTTATGAATACATCTGAGAAAGTTTTAAACAATTCAAAAAGTCAAGATCAAGTTTTAAATTTAGAAGAGAGTTCAGGTACAGAAATTGCTAGGAGTACTAAACAATCTAGATTTAGACCTCTCACAAAAATAAAGAGGTGTTGAAACAAGATTCTGTGCCATCAACAGATATTCAAGTTAAAAACGTAACCAAAGCTAGACATGAGAAATGGGCATGTTTGTCTATAACACAGAGAGTGCCATTTGGTGCACCCTCAGCAAGTTTGTGAATGACACCTCGCTGTCTCGTGCAGTTGAACTGTTAGAGGGAAAGATGCCATGCTAAGGGACCTTCACAGGCCAGAAAAGTAGGTTTGAACAAACCCACTTTAGTTCAACAAGGCCAAGAGCAAGGTTCTGCAGCAGTGTTGGGGCAATCTCAAATATGAATACAGTGAGTAGATCGAGAGTAGCTTTTCAAAGAAGGACTTGGGGGCATTGGTGGATGAAAAGATCTGCATCAAGTAAGCATATCCAGCAGGTCTCAGGAACTGATTTTCCCTCTTCCATTCCATTCTTGTGAGCCCGGTTTGCAGTACAATGTTCAGCTCCGGCAGCATAAGGACATTGGCCACAAGGATCACTAGGGGGCTGGAGCACCTCTTCCATGAAGAATGGTACCCTGCCTTACTGGTTGGTGCCCACATTCCAGGAGAAGTTTTCCAAGACTTCTAAGAAAGATCCCCAAAGTGACTGAGAGAGAGAAAGACATGACACAGATGTAATCTGTGTAGTTTACTATACAGAAAAAATAAGTATAAGGCTTTCCAGTGTATGCAGAGTTCTTACACAGTGAAGTAACCTGAATATCTGCAGTATCAGAATTCACCCACAACACAACAAGAAATAGCTAAAAATTCAAAAAATTCAGCATCCAAATAAGATGCAATTTCCATGTATTGGGTATTAATATTGGCTTCATCTAGAAGATGGCACTCGCTTTGGCTTGGAGTTTTTAAAATAGAATTCAGTAGACCTTAATGTGTCTTTTGAAGATGGTTGTATGTTGTATATGTGAGGACGCTTAGACTGGTCACAACTTTATTGGATTAAATAATCCAACTACCATATAATATGAACTATGCAGTATTACAGGGAAAAAATTAGAATTTTTCTGATAGGAAGCTATGCTTTTAGTAATAACTTCAGTTTTATATCCTTAGTAGTATTTAAAGTATCCTGTGATAGAAGAGAATCCAAGCCTACCTCAATTTAATCTCACCAAGTTTAGCAGGAAAGCCACATTTCAGTTCTGCAATAGATCTGATAGCACCAGAGGTTTTTAATGGCTCTCATTTTCATGGCAATAATATTGCAAATACAATGGGAAGGAAATCAAACTCCCCCATATCTGACAAGTAAAAAGAGTGACTGGTAATAAACTACAGCACTGCTTAAAATGATGAGCTAGTTCTTCCATTGTAATAAATCAACATTATTTCATTGGAGATGAAGTCTTCTGGATTTATGCCAGTTAAGGGTCTGACCAGCATGTAGCACTTTGAAATCTGGGGAAACCATTTTTCTTGGCTGCAATACATCTCATTCCTCATAAAAGCACAGTAAAACATTCAGAAAGGTTACTTAATGCGTTGTCAAAGTAAATGCATCTCTGTAAATCAGTCAGCATGACTCTGTCTCAGGTGATACTAGTGTTGCTAAGGTAACTACTAATTTCCACCATAGGGTAAATAGTTACATAAAGCTGACAGCTTATTCAATTTTATGTGCTAGACTCTGGAGCAGAGCTTGTCTTTTATTTCCTCCTGTGATAGTGACCCTAGTTCAGGCTGTGCACCCCCTTGGCTGCTTAAAACCAGAGGTCACCTTTATCACCTGCAAAAAGCTATCAAAGTAACAGGCAGAAAATCTGATCTCTCTGGTCTGCCACTTTTTCATATCCTTAGTTTTTTATTTTGTGTCAGGCTCTGAGTCAAATTTCTTGACTCACACTTTGAGGCTTGGAAACAGCATCTCTAAAATATCATGCAGCTGGTTTTATGCTAAGATTCAGCTGCTACCAACTGCTTTTCCCATTTAATTTGAATTTCTCTGATAAGTAAGCTTGTTTTTCCTTTCACATATTGAGGGGCAGTTGTTAGTATCCTGTTGAGAACACACTGCAGCACTTAAATGCTCATTGAAACTCCTCTAAAACTATTGTTTCAAGTGCAAAGAGTTAGTAGCAATAGCAGCTTAAACTACTCCTTTCCTTGTCCTATGGTGCACTTTGCTTCCTATTGTTTTAGTGCAAACACTTTCTAGCTTGTGCTATGGCTCTGATTAGAATTCTCTCTTAAAAATGAAAAAGCCTTATTTGACTGCCTTTTTGATTAGCCCAAATCAATTCCTTGATTAGGTTGAAAGAACTACCCTATAAAAAGGCATCTTGAGAAACGGAGGATGTTTGTGTGCATGGCAACAGGAAAATGGGGACATGAGAGAAGGACAAGGAAAATCAAACACCAAAAAATTCAGTTTTACTACACTCAGGTATCCCAAAGCTGTAATACATATTTTTCAACTCTGCATTTACCATTTCCTTCCTCGTTTAAGATGATGCTAGTCTGTAGCTTTCGTATTTAGTTCTTGCCTCAGCTTTCAATTACATGGCCCAAATATGCCTAAAATGAATACTTAGAGTATACTATTCTAATATAACGCATCTGCAGGTAGAATTCAAACATACCCTTTGAATTTCTTGGAGCTGTATCAGTTTATACCAGCAGAGTAACAAGCCTAAGGAGATACAATTTAGTAAGCCAGCCATCATCTGCATAGCCTTCAGAACTGTCGAAATAAATGCCAAATTGTAATTGCCTTATACCTGTCACATCTATGACTTTTTAATACAATCAGTTTATGTTATAATACGTTTAATCTTACTTGGAAATGAAATGCAAAAGAAAAAAAAAAAGAAAAAAAAAAAAAAGAAAAATAGATCTAGCCTGCATTAACTGTATAAAAATCTTTACATACTTTGCAAAAATATCTTACTTTATGGAATACTCCAAAATTCCTCCTCCCTTATGGTTAGAAAGAAAAAAAATATATATATCATATTTTTGTTTTATTTATTTTTCCGGTGGTATAAACAAGATAAATTTCCAAGTTTTAAAGGTAACTGACCTAAATTCTTAAATTTCATTCCTATTTTTAACATAGTTGTGTGAAAGAGATTTAAACTTGGTATTTTTATGCTCATATCTTTACTATAATCACATTTATGCTGCTTATTCAGAGAACAAAAGAACACAAGACATGTACTAAGAGATATGGTGTTGACAGCTTGTCAGATGTCCTGTTTTCCCTAAAACAGAGAACTAATCACTGTCTTATGCTGAAGATGTAATCATAGAAACATTATACTGCAACAGTGGAAATTTGAAGTTGGAAAACTTTTTCATGAGACTTGGAAAGTGTTTAACTTCTATATTAGAAAATTACTGCTTTTGGAAGCGACCAATTCACACTCCAGCCTTAAATGTGGCAGCAATGATTGAAGGCGATATTTTTATATTCCTGGGGAAATATTGTGGACTCTCTCGAGGAGAAGAGCAAGCAAACTGCCTTTAGTTTGCTCAGTGCTGCAGAGAAGTTGAGGTGTCTGTGAATCAATTAAGGATTCCAGAAAGCTCCCAGGAGACATGGGAGCAATGAGCATTTATTTGCACAGCCTCTCTGCTATCTTGAGTCTTTTCTTTAATGGTTGTTTTCTATCCCTGTTCAGTCTTTGAAATTTAAACCAATAATAAAGATGATCATATTAAGTGGACAGATGTCCTTAACGAACTGGACTGGCATCATCATTGCCTTTGATGTAAATTTATGGAATAGTTGTCAGATGGTAATGACTTTCTGTCATCACCATGTCTGAATTTGAGACACTGAATAGCATAATAATAGGCTTGGTGCTGTTTTACCAGTTGCCTGAGCTGTGCAGTGTCCAGCATCCATCTTTGAAAGAATAAATCTTGGTGTTTCAAACAAAATATTAGAAAATTAAGATTCATCTTTCAATGGCCACCTAACATGTACAGACTGAACAATCAGTGAAGTCTCCTGAAGTCAAAATTTACTTATTCAAAGCAACTTTGAAAATAAATACTCTTTCTTTAGTAACCCGTGGATATCATAGATAAGTATCTTTGCTAAAAATAATAATTAAAAAAAAAGGAAAACTCTTTAGAACAACAGTTTCTACCTACACAGAGTGAGTATTATCATGGCCAAACATGATGAAAGAGCTATAGTTCTTTGCAAATTCCTCAGGCTTATGGCCTTATTGCAAGCAAGAAAGAGGACCCAGTCAGGTGACTGCATAATATGCTGAATTTTTTGAAGTTATTCAGATGCAAGAAGTCAAACAGTGTATGCTGAAATCTAACTTATTTTTATAATGCAAATGAGTGTATGGACTGCCAATGATTTTATTACCTGTTGACCTATAATATTATAGTGGCATAAGCAAGATTTTTACTTACTCTAATGTATTTTAAATTAACTTCTTTTTTCTACACTTGCATGTTGATAGACATATATTGTGACAGACTTCTAAGAATGATGTTCTTAGGTAGGTCACTATTATCAACAATTTTGCAATAGTGAGTATTTAGCTTCCTGTCTGCTCTTACTTTAGAATCTGTAGGAACTACACACGTAGCTTTTTGTAGTATGTGTCCCAGGTAACTTTTTAGGTAACATATGTCCCAAGCTGATAGTGGTATTGTGTTTGTTAATATACAGATACATAAAAATAGGTACATACTAGCAAGTGCACACTACCATTAATGGGCAGAGGAGTTTCATCCTTCATAGAATCACAGAGATGATTAGCCAGATTAAGTGCAGGAGTTAATATTTGGCCTGTCAAAGTGACATTTACACACCCATAGAACTACAGAATACTAATTCTACTTCAGAAATGTGGAAAAGCTTTTCTTTAAATAAGATCTGGGAAGAAATATTTTGAGAATAAGATTGGCTATAAAAGTTGGCATGGCTTGTCATGAAGTTCCTTCTGGCTGTTGAAGCCTGGGTCATAAAATCCCAAGAGATTTGACAGACTGCCTGCTGGGAAAGTGCACAATAAGTCAACTTGACAAGGGAAAGGTATGGAACTTGCTTATTAAATTCAATTTAGTCTTAGTATGAGGTTTCTAGATTCTTTATTCCCCCCTTTTGTTGCATTTATATCGTTCATTAGATCTAAAGAGGCACTGTTTTCTGATGGAATTTCATTTCACAGTAACATATCTTGAAGTAAAGGTTATAGTAAAATAAACAAGATAGCAAACCACAAATCATTTTTAGCACAAGATGAGGTGAATCTATACTAGGTGACTGGGACTATGGAAGACTTTTCCATTTGCCAGAGCATTCACCCAAGTATCCATGTACACAATTAATCTACATGAGAACTGTTATCACAAGAGTTAAAAGAGGAAGAAATGACTTTTAGTGGCTCTGATGACCATGAGAGCTCTCTTACGTGCAGTAAGTTATTGGGAAATATGCCAGTATCACACCGATCCTCAGGGAGGATGCCACAGCATGAAACATAACTATCAGCATACATTCTGAATTCTTAGAAAAGATCAGACTATCTCATGTCCTTACGATGGCCAGAGTTTTACTAATGCTCTAAACATGTTTTAAAACTCTACTATAGCCGTACATGACAACAAAACCTTTTGAACTAACCAGATATCATATGGAACATCAGCATTAAGTTATTCAAAAGATTGCCTATTTGCAGTAGGCAAAACTGAAACAGACTTACTCAGGTGTAAGAATTAGGCTACATCTGATATAAGTCCATATGACTATGTATTGATTTACTACTACACAGAACAAAAATTGTTTCAAAAATCCTTCAGAGAAAACTTGCAACCCTTAAAACAAAGTATTTGAATACATTTGACAATATTCTAGGACAGAAGGTTCTAGGACAGAAGTCACTTGTAAACTTGTGCACTTTTCAGCCAGTAAATGAGTTACTCAAACTTTGTATCCAAACCTTTCTCAAGCAGCAAGATGAGCTCCATCCTTAGTTATACCGAAAGTAAAATTAAGCTGCTAATATGGTACGCTGTTTTGCCACAGTTTGTGTTTCAAAGATCAAAGACTGTCTACAGTACCTTGCAGAAAACAGTAACTATGATTCCTCCTGGCCAACATTTATACAAACACTAAAGTCTTTATAAACTCTATAGCATCAAACACAAGTCCCCTTTTCTTCTTGGGAAGTGATAGACTGACTTAATTACCTGGCAGGTCTTTTCTAACATTATAAGCCTAGAATTGTGCAATTGCCAATTTTTTTCTGCACAGTCTCATTGAATATATCAGCTATCTCAATGCAGGCATGAACTCAAATTTATCTCTCTGTGGAAATGGAGACTCCAAAGGTCTCTGGGCAATCTAGCCCATGGTTAAACAATACTCATGGGGAAGAACTTTTTCTCTTAATCTACTTACAACTTTTCTTGCTGCAGCTTCTGTGTGTTATTTCTTACCCTTTTGATGTGAATCTCTGACAAAAGTTTAGCTTCATCTTCTCTATCAATACCTTTTAAGAAATTGAAAGTGACATTTAGATCTCCTTCCGGCCTTATCTTCTTCCATCTGCCACTATAGAGCTCTCTGACATTTCTGTCAGCCTATTTCTCTACCTTACTGAATTCTCTCTGAGTGACAGTCTTACCCTCCAATGTACTGACTGATTCCCTAATGATGTGGTGTCATATACAAGCATGATCAGGATTTATCATTTCTAACATTCAGCTCATTAATAAAGAAAGTAATCACTATTTGCCTCATAATAACTGCTAAGGGACACTGCTATTAAACATCTACCAGTTGAACTTTATGCCACCATAACCTGACCATAACCTGTTGGTAGTTGAGAATGTTTTATGCATGTTGAGCCTGTATTTATCACTTGGATAGCAGAAATACTATGGGATACCAAGTCCAAGACTGTCTTGTAGTCAGAGGATACTCTGCTCTCCCCTCATCCATCAAGACAGTCATCTCATCCTTAAAGGCAAACTGGTTGGTCAAAGAAAATCAGCCCTGGCAGAGAAACCATCCCCAGTCAGCTTGTTTTTCATATCCCTAGAAAAGTAAAATCAGTAGAATTTACTCCATAACCTTCAGGTGCATGGGTGGACTGACTGACCTGTCATATAAATATAAATGGATTTGCTATTCTCAAGTCATCAGGGACATTCGCAAATGGCCACAACCTTTCAAAGATGACAGAAGGCAGCTTTCCAATGACATCAGGCAATTCCCACAGAATCTTTAAAAACATAATATTCAATCCTGTAGGCTTACACTTTTTTGGTTTGTTTAAGCAGTCCCTTGCCTAATCTTCCCTCTACCATGAATAGAGTTCATTACCAGAAACTCTTCCACTGGACATAGGATATGGTAGGGACCTAAAAACTATCATTTCCAAAACAGAGGCTGAGCCAAAGAAGGTACTGAGTCTTCTATGCTCTTTATCAGTATAATGCCTATTCCAGGTCACCAATCCTTTATCTTACAATTTCAGGATCTCTTCAATTTTCAGCATCTCTCTTATACTATTTACAACTTTATTAGATAACCTCTGCCTACTTGTAATTCAAGAAATATAATCATCTTCAATCCTTTATTTCACATGTTCAGTTTCTCTGCACAAATATTTTATGTTACACATTTACTCTTAAGGTTTAGCTAGAAACAAAAATAAATTGCTCTAAGATTACTTAAACAGAAAATTCTCAAGGTAAAGAGATACATCTTGCCAGCAAATCAACTAGTAGTAAAATATTAATTTCTTATTCAGGCAGGGCAGTAATTTCTTGTGTACTGTGAAGATAGGAATAACAGTTTCATATCAGGCATTAACCCTAGGTCAGTTTGCTAAGGGAATTTTCTTCAAAGATCTTGAAGGTGAGCTGTTATCAGGAATGTGTACTTACACATCAGCACAGATAAAGCTATGCAGAGTGAGATGTCTTCCCCCTGAACCGCATTTAAAGGATGTAAATTTTCAAAACCAAATTTTCAAAAACAAAAATGGGGATCAACTAACAAACAGAGAAAACACCATTTACCCTTGTCCCAGAAACCTTAAATTGTCATGCTACTCCTATGCTTATAGACTGTCTTTAATTCTATGATTTCCTCTTCCCTATAAGTCTTGTGCCATTCAGAGAACACAATAGACACTTCACTCTTCATAACAACTAGTCAATATTTTCTCTACTTTTCCTCAGGAAATGCCCCATTGTTCAGGCTTTATTTACTATGCGCTCTGCTCCGATTAGCATCACACAAGAACTGTGTGAGGAGGGAGAAAGAGAAGTGCAGTCTCTCTGGCACTATTCAATTTCTTTAGAATGTGAGTCCTGCAAATACAAACCTTTGCACAATATAAGTTCCAAATTATTCACATAAATGGAATACATAATCTTCTCTATATACAACCTTCCCTTCAAAACTACCTTCTTCCCAAAACAACAAGAAAAAAAACCAATACATTTTAATCTCTGAAAGGAGGAGGGTGAATGGGGAGAATCAAACAATACCACAATCATTTCTGCAAGAAGAAAAAGAGGGAAATGGGCAAAACGTATTGTCAAGTGCCTTCAAAGCAGCTATTTTGCTCAGGTCTTCTATCATCTTTTTCCTGTGCCATATCCATTTACCACTGGAAATACAAATGAAAAGATATTTCTAGTTCCTCTGTCTCCTCATCTGCTTTTGGTGTCCCTTCCCTTTAGAGCTGTCAAGGGATGCATTTAGAGCACAGGAAGAATCATTGTCTTCCTCACATTTTTTGTGAGCTGCTCTGGTTGAACACCTATCAGTAACCCAGAGCTGCAATCAGTAACCCTATCTGCAACCCAGGGCAGAGGAAAACGATGAAAGTGAGGCAACAGTTCTTTGCTTAATTATGGCTTCAAAATATGGAACAAGCACTGTTTTTGTTGTTTTTTGTTTGTTTGTTTGTTTTTCTGCATTTGGTTAATTGTAACCATTTTACAGATGTTTTTTTTCCAAATGCTTAGAAGTCAGCCAGACTTTCCTGAGTCAACAAACACTACCACCAAATAAAAAATATCAAACTCACTCATAATATTTTAAGAGAATGTTAGCCAAAATGACCACATTATATATTTGTTCTGGTCTCTAGACAACAAACTGAATGTTCAACGTAATGGAGCAGGTAAAGGATCTTCCATGTTGACAATGTTCTGCATATTCCTTACTATGTATTTATTTCATTTCAATTCATTTTTGCCACAGTTGTCAATTGGAGAAAATCCAGATCCCTCTGAGTGAGAGTTTTGCCACTGACATCAACAAATAAAATAATTTCCTTAGATTAAGGCATAAATTATTGTGACAATGCGACTGTGTAGGATACGCAACTGTCAGGAAAAGAATTTGACATCCTATCTGTTTTGTGATATTTTGAGTGTCACTTCGGCATTAGTAGTGGAAAGTACTGCAACAAATACATTTGGCCTACAGCATATAAGCTTATTTTTTTTCTTATAATTATATACATAACATATAGCAAAGATTATTATATATAGTGTGTGTAGTCATACATGTAATTATTATACATGCTACATATGTATAACTATATGTGTACTGTTACACCCTCCCAGAATCAGAAAGCACTTTTTATATACTTTTTTTATTTTATATAAATATAAATATGTATATATTTATATATTTATATATTATATATATTATATTTTATATATATATATAATAAGCATATATATATTTTTTATATGCTTTTTCTGTCAGTTCTAGTCATGATTTTCTCATTCCTTCATGATCTCTAGAAGTAAGGTAATTCCTGAGCAATTTGAGAGATGACTGAATTTCTGCCCATTTCTTTAAGAGAGAAAAAAAAATCTGTCATGTTATTTCAGCCCAAAACTCTTATGGGAAGTCGTTGATTTAAACATTTGTAACACAAGGCCTTAGTTCATCTTATTGTTGGGGAAGGAAGAATCACACACTGAGATATGTAGTGAAAAATATTCCATTCCCAGAGCAAGAAAATCAAGACATCTTCATACTGTTCAGGAGGGAGCAAACAGATGAAATTTCCCTCTGGCCAATATCACAGAATGAAAGAAAAAAAAAAAAAAAGAGCCATGTGCTCCTCAGGTACAGTTTGGCAGTCAACCAAAGAGGTGAATTTAGAAGGTATGAATATGCTAAAACAATAGACACTTACTTTCCCTGCAAGAACTGTGGGTGGAACTGATTAATTCCCTCTTCTCTCTGTGTCACCTGGTCTTTGTAACCTGGGTAATTCCAGAAAAGTCCTTTCCCTTTCTTACTATCTATGCTAGATGTAAAATTACCAGTAGAATAATTTTGACACATACCTTCCATTAGAATCAGGAGATATAATGAGAGCATAAGGAGTAACAGAGCACTGTTTACACAAACATACATCCCCTGAGCACTCATTTTCTTCAGCCTGGTTCTTTTTTTGTCATTTAAATTACCCAATTATTACAGCTGAGTTCTCCAGGACATATGGTGAAAAAAGAGGAGGAGGGAAAAGAGGGTTTAGGGAAAAAGAGGAAAAGAAGGAAAAATGGAGAGAAAGTCGGGGAAAAGGGGGAAATAGTTTTGTACTAAGAAAAATATATTGTAAGGAATATTTGTGTTAATAAGAAGCACAGGTAGTTTGCAAGCTCATTCATTACTGAAGTGTCAGAGAAATATTTCCCAAATTTTGAGACATTTATCTCCAAGTTCTATGCACTGAAGGAGGTTCGTAACTCCACGTTGATTATGCAGTGCAAATAATGACTCATTGGCATTTCTGAGTTGGAAACGTGACGCATGTCTGACACTTTTTTTTCTGTTCTGGATTTTGTAACAAGCATAATTCCACCTCATTCTTCCTCAGAAGGTCTTGACTGTTGGACTTAGTAGCAGACACAGCATGGCAATTTTCAGAACTATTCCTGTATCTAGTAATGTTTTTATTCCTTCAAGTACTATAAAACATATTACAAGATATTTAATATTATATGACCTTTGTAGACTACAGGGTTTGTTTCATATATCTAATAGCAGATTGTATAAATTAAATATGAGATCTTTATTTCTTATACAGATTAAAGATATAAAAAATATCAGCAAAATTTTAATAAATTCTCAAAACATAAAAAGTTACAATTTTTAAATAGGCGAAGACTTTTCAGGACTGAATTACCCTCTACATTTCTATTATAACAAAGTCAAATTGTAAATGAATGAGAAAAATCAAAACCTATTGTATTTGGAAAACCAAATTGTTACTATTAGTAAATACTAGTTTCATGAGCACTTTGTAAAGGTTATTGACACTAGTAACTATCTCCATAATTATAACAAATTTAAGATTCCAAAATTTTAAGTTCTCCACTGTCATACCTGCACTGTATTCAGTAAATACTAATAATTTATCTTGGTGCTATAAAAGCTTTTTCTTCACATACTTCAGCAGTAAACTGCAAGAACTTTTAAACTGGAAAAACTATCAGCAGATGAGCTATTACTTAGATAAAAGAATTATGAACGAAAATGACTGACTTCAGGTATGACATGGATATTGGACACCTGCAAATGAACATGATAGAAGTTTTTATGCAGAAAGTGTTACCTGTAGGAAGTAAAGAAATAAAAAATTCAAGTAGCCTAGACACGACTGGAAAAGAGGGTGAAGATCAAATGAAATGTCATGCTGTCTGTCAGAAATTAGGTCAGAAATATCTGGAGGCTATGAAGATTCCTAATGAGGATGGGATGATTTTCCATGTTTAGATAAAGTATGATATTTTTCTGGCATGACTCAAAGATGGCTGTGTCAGGTGATGGATACATTATGGTGAGTATGCAATATTCAATCATAGTTTAACATTCCTAGAGGATGATCAAGGCATACAAGACAGAAATAATTTAGAATATCTGGGACAGAAGACATGCACAGAAAAAGAATTGTTCAAAGGATGGATTCACTTGAGTACAATTGTACTGTACTGGTGTAAGGAATGAGAGTTTCAAAACAAGTCAGAACAGTTTGTGGCATGTACAGGTCAAGTTCTTATATAAGTAGCAATGTGGCATGAGCTGAGGCATTCAGGTTAAAAATAAACAGTAGGACTGATGAAAATGAAATCTAGGATTTTTCTGAGTTCCTATAAGAAAACTGAAATATGGTAGAAGATTTTTTTTTTATTATTATTGCTATTATTTTTAATTGTTTTTGTTGTTGCTATGTCAAATATAAATCCACAATCACTTGATGCTCCATCTTATTCTTACAACTCACACTTGATGGTCAACTGTCTTCTGACATCATCTGAAGCATCCTAGATAGATTTATGAAGCATCCTCTTATTTGGGAAACATCCTCTTCAGCCTAGTTCTTTTTTTGTCATCTAAATTACCCAATTTGAAGCATCCTCTTATTTGGGAAAAAATACATAATGACATTTGCTTTTGTATAGCAGGCAAGATTTTTTATGTACTCTGTATTTCACTTCACTGTTTCTGGGCTAGACTTCTGAGACTATTTCTCAGTCCCTCCTTGCTTCCCCTTGGTCTGCAGACCAGCACACTGTTTCCTTCTCCCAGGCGATGGGACTGTGAGGGCCTAGAGTTATTTTTCTTATAGAGAACTCCCTTTTATCTCAGATTATGTTAGCCACTATCTTTTCTCTCCCATTTTGTCTTTCTCTGGCTGCTCAGAAATCCCTACTAACTGCTATTCTCTCCATGCTATTTCCCCAGGTTCTTGCCCTAAACTCGCCATATCCAGCTGACTTCCCCTCCTGTTCTTCATCTTTTCTTATGCTAATGTACTAATTCTAGTACCATTCCATACACATCATGTTACAATTGCTAGTAGTAATTTGTACTCTGCTATTATAAATCTATCTAGGAGCTACTTAGTAGAAGACTGAAGGCTCCTAACTTTGTAGATGCAGTTATGAAGAAAGTTGAATATCCTCCACCTGTTCCACTAGTAGAAGTTGCCCTTTTCTATCTGCCAGCTGGCACCTAGAAAGACCAAGAATCCCAAACAGAACAGGGATGCATCCAGCTCTGTGACTGTGATGATGCCTTAACTTGTTGTTCTACCTGCATCATCCTGCACTGGGTGTATACAGAGAAAAATGCTCTTGCCCATATACTATGCAATCCTGAAAACTGCCAATGCACTCCAGTTCCTAGGTCATAACCTTTATGTCTCCACACTTCCCCACCTCTATTCTTTAGCATGTGCTGTCAAGCTTGAAAAGCCAATGGGCTTCTGCTTATCTTTCTTTCCTCCGTTTGCTTCTTTTCCCTTACCTATATAGGCTTATAAATCTGAAATAGCAATGTGGCTCCACATAAGATTTTGGGAAATCTCATATTTTAGTCATAAGCCTTCTCATTACAAGGTACACAAAGATAGCAACAAAGCTCACAGAGGAGAAGGAAAGTAATTGTAATTCTATCAAGACTTCTAATTCAAGCAAACTGCTTCAAATGTTAATAGATTTCCAATGCAATACCAGCTAATCCTAGGCTGTCAATTTATATAGCAGGAGAATCACCTACTCTGACATGTTTAATGTGATCTTTGTAGCCAACCACTTTAAGTCATGATCTCGTCGGTTCTCGTTAAGCAAATGAAGTGCAGGTGGGTCAGTCTGTGGACAGGAGGTCTCTGGGGACAGCTGTAGTGTTTCCATGTGGAAGCATGTTAAGTCACTAAGGAAACTGCATGGCAGTACCTCAACCATCCCACCCTGTACCACGTCTTGCCACAGACTGGACAAGTCACTTAGTCAGGCTTGCCCTCCCTCTGCTAGGCAGGCAGCAGTGGTAGCAGCAGGGGTTCATCACAGGAGATTATGTCCTTTCCCGTGGGTCTGTTATACCGACACCACAGCCAGCAGTGGGAGGCACTCTGTTAAGAGAGATTCCCTTCCTCAGGATGGGAAATGAAACATTATCCATCTTGTGGCCATTAAAAATCCCACAGTGCCCTTCATAAAGCTAGAGACTAAAGCTGTCATCCTGATCACATTCCAATGTGGAAAATTGTATTGTACCTACTTAAATCCCCCCTGTGAACTATCTGAATTCTCCTGTTGACTTCCTAAGCCCAAATCACCAGCAACACAAAGATTGCTACTGCACACTGCTGAAGGCTGTTTCAGCAAAGCAGTACACTGCTTCCTACATATACAGCATATCAAATTCTTTGTAGAGCATCTTGATGCATGTGAATGGTGTTATATATACATGCAAAATGATCAGTCAGTAACAGGAAAATCATGCAGCATGAAAAGATTTCAAAACAGATTAGTTTACTCTCCTCACAAATCATTATCTTTAAAAAAAAAAACACAGCATATACAAATTAATATCTTGGTCAGGTGAAGAAGTAAACATCTCTCTAATATAACTGAGAGTGTAGGTATCGATTTCTGAGCAGACAGGGTACTGCAGCCTCTAGCAATCCAATGATTAAATCACTAGCTTCAGCTCTGGCATTAGTGTTTCCTTCAGCTGAAAAAAAATGCCAAAGATATCTCCAGATCCCTAGAGCTGTTCCTCTGAGTAAACTGGCAAAATGTAAATATTTCCCAGAGGGATTTTGATCTAGCACTAGGTTATCTGACTGAAGTTGATCATTTTAGTACTTCTTTGAAGGGAAAATAGGTACTGCCTTCCAGATTTGGTTTGTTAAGGATTTGAATGGAAATAAATTAAGAACTAGCCTCTGACAGGGGTTTCTGAGCACTCTGCAGACATTATCTGGTATCACACGTTCTGACCCCAGTCTCCATGTAATTAATACACCCCTTTCCTGGGTTTTAATTACTTAAATCAGGGCTTCCCACTTGGAGGCAGCAGGTGTTGTGGACACAGTACTCACACTGCCAGAATCTGAGCATTTCATATAATAAGCAGCAATTAGCAACAACTATAGAATGCAAAGACTTGATGTTTGAACTTCATAAACTACCCTATAGCAATCTGTGCCATAAAATATACAAGGAAATTTGGAAATCTGATCCAAAATCTACTGAAATTGCTAAGTTAATTTACAGAAAAACATAGTTTTCTTTGTTAAAACAAAGTTTATTATTGATCATTAGTCTTCTAATAAATTCAACATCCAGTTCAAGAAAGCTTATCATCATTTCTCTCATCCACTGTATCTTAAGGAACAACGCAGAAACACAAAACACAACAAAAATATTTCTTTACAACACTATGAAATGGCTCAGACCTTCAGGATCTGAAGTGGGATATAAAGGGACATATTTTCCATTTTAATTAAAAGAATGAGAAACTGGAACATTAAACCTGTTGAATTTTTTATATATAAATTAAAAGAGGAACTTAAATGACGAGGCCAAGAATGGAGCACTATTGAAACAGAAGCCCCGAGCAGAATGATCTGTTAAAAGGATTAGAGAAGAAATTCTCTACGTATTAATAAAAAAGAGAAGTTACTGGAAATTACAATTCTTAATTTAATGCCATTTATTCCTTATAAATATTTTCTATTTAAGACCTAATATGCATTAAATATAGATAAAGTCTTTATTAAAATAGTTTCACAGTGGCACAATCATCTTTGAATTCCTGCAACATAAGTCTAAGGAGTCCTCAACTGGCAAGTTTGACTGTAGAGAGTTACCAGTCTGTGAGGAGTCTCTCCAGCTGCACAGACCCACAAAAGCAATAGCTGCCCCACACAGGTGAAGGGCTATGTCCTGTAAGCATCGCAGGCAGTGCCATCTGCCTGATTCCTGCCAAGATATTTTGGTCACTCTAGGTAACAAAAATTGACTGATCCAATTATTATGAACACAGTGCTACAGTAAAAAGACTGCAGAATAAGGAAATGTACACTGCAGGGAGCTTGTGCTACATGAAGATTCATGGCAATAATCTTTCGTCAAGAAAATTTTGTTCATACCACCTTTCACTCATTATTTTATTTAAGGAAGCAGCTGTAATTTTCAAATGTGTTTTTTTATT
Organism: Lagopus leucura; assembly: GCF_019238085.1. Lineage (NCBI taxonomy): Eukaryota > Metazoa > Chordata > Aves > Galliformes > Phasianidae > Lagopus > Lagopus leucura. Next base: position 84,159,357 of record NW_024962262.1, read on the forward strand.
TTATATATCATTTTCTTTTTTCCTTCCCTGTTTCCTTCCTCCCAAATGTATTTTTATATCTCTATTATAATAACGATATAAAAATACATGCTCCTTCTGAAAGGAATATGTTTTCCCAGTGTTTGTATGCTATTGCTATCAATATTTTCAGCCCATAATTTAGTGTCAAATCCTTTTATACAACTCAAGGATAATCTGTTTGACAACAACGAGGAAAAATAATCCATTTTTTCCTTATTAGGCATTAAAGTAAAATCATTCTGAAATTATCAGCAACTGTTGTGTTATTTTTCAGAACTCTAGTAATCAACGTTTTAATCATTTTCAAAGCATTCTTGCAAAGGTTCTTAGAGAACTGTGAGCACATCCTGAGCATCTTTCAAGCAAACAGAAAATCATAGCCAACTGACATGATGGTGGAAAACTTAAATTTAGAACTTTGAGATTTTTTAATTTTTTTTTTTTAATAAACAGAGAAACACAAGTAGAAGAATCTGGCTTAGTATTTATTAGTCTCAGTGTGTTCTTGCTTTGTGAACTGTGTAACTGAATAATACAACAGATGTCAGTAAAAACTTAAATCTCTTATGCTATTGACCTTGTCTTCCTACCAGTCGTCATAGGAAAAGTTTTCTTTTCATGTACATATTATAAGCTTGTCTTCAATTTTCAGTAATATATTGATCAGACTAAGGAAACAGAAGAGTAATAAGAAACACAACAACATATTTCCCCTTCCCTTTTGAAATTTCCTGAATACTCAGCTTTCAAAACAATAAGTTTTCAGGGCATGTCATAGAAAACAAGAGGTTTTATACTCACAGCTTTAGAAACAGATTTTCCCACTTCATTAGTCATACAAATTTGGTGCCTATGTTTTGTAATCACTCAACAGGAATAATTATTCTATCCCTTATAGTCATATAATGAGCAGAATTTCACTGTTTGAACGGAGTGAATACATCTATATCACCTTACTATATCAGTAGTAAAGCATTTTGCTTTAGTCATTAGATGGAAGAACACTTAAGCCTGCTTAGTTTGCACTGTTCCTCATGTCAGAGCATTTCAGTCTGAGAAAAGGCGAGCCTCATCAACTCAACTGCTATTTCAAATGGTTTCCTCTCTAGGAAAGAAGTAAAAAGAGCACCCACTCAATTCAGCTGTTTGCTAATACCCACGACTAAACTTTCCCCGATACCACCAAACTTTCTGACAGCTCTGACCCAAAGAGTCTCCATACAGAAGGCAAGAATCACGGTTAGTTTTCTGGAGTAGAACCTCAAATTTAAACAAGTTTTTCAGTCTGTAGATTCTCATTGCTATGGCAACCAGGGACACTCAGGAAAATCTTTTGACTATGGAGTAGATGCACACTTCATATATTATTGATAGGATATCTCCTAAAGGAAAGTCTAGATGACTGAATTCCATTTTTTTTTTCTTCTGTGTGTAGCTTGGCTTATTTTCTAACATTTTCTTCTGAGTGCCCAGTTATAGTCCAGTTAAATTACAGAACAATTAAAATACAGCCCTCTCTCTTTTCCTTCCCCAAATATACTTCCTTTACTTTGGTCTCAGGTTCAGGACAACCTTAACTGTCCTCCCACATAGTTACACAACTTGTAATCATTTTTGAGCGGTCCCTTCACGTAATCCCACACAACAACATTAAGATCTTGAAAGTTCCTCAAGCACATGATATTTAAGAAGTTGAGCTGTCTGGAATGAGAGGGGAAACAGGTTTTCATCCAAGTTTTCATTCTGTCATGTCTCAGCTACTGCAGTTTCCACCCCTCTGGCCTGAATACCATATGTCTTCACTTCTATCCATCCAAGTTTTTCTGCCAAAATTATTGTTCTGGCTCATAGATTTCTGGCACCATCCTCCTCATTTATTTCTACAGATTCCTCCCCAAGTATGAGACATAATTTGTGGCTTAGCCATTTAATACCCACTATCACCAGCACTAATGGTGCTGAAGATAGAATGGTAGAAATGAATATTGAATAGCATCGGGAAGAAGCAGGATATAATTTTGCGATGCTTAGAACTCCATTCAGAATTTGTTTTGCTCAGAGTGAAGATGCAGATCCTAATAAGGCAGCATAACTCAGATGTTTTACCCTCTTTTGCCTTATTACACCTATGAAAACCTCACAGTTGTAGGGCAGTTTCTGTGTTGTCTCCGTGGACTAGAACATTTTTCAGAATTAGTTCACCTTTGACAAATTGTGTCACATTACAACTAGATGGGAAGAACAGTTATTTTCTTTCTATACTTGTGTGGTATTTGTACAGAAGATGAATCAGCCTTAATGCTTGAATCCTTATGTTCTACTAGAAGATAGCCATCCATAGCAAAGAGAAAAGGCATATCTGCAACACATGGAGCTTGTGTTCAGGGAATGGAGAAGAATCAGAGTAAAACAACACAGGTGGATCCTGCAAGGCACAAAATGGATCACTTATTCCACTGTGCCTTAACGTTCCACTGATCACAGAAAAATTGTTGGTTTTTAAGTGATGTTGTAATTTTTTAGGCATTTTTTTTTTCCCTCTGCATATTTGATTTTCTTGCTGAGAATAAGGAACTATGCCCAGAAAAGCATATCCTGCTTTTTAACCCATTTATAATACAAAAACTGTGGAGGACGGGTGAAGAAAAAACTACGTAGAGTGAAAGAAGATTATAGGAACTGTGGATCATAAATATTCTACCTTTGCATAATACATTAAACTCAAACTTGTACTGTGGCTCTGTAGTTCTGCTTGGGGCTTTCAGTATTAAGTGATGTTCTATGTGATTATATTAGTTAGCTTAAAAAAAAAGTCTAACATTTTTGTATTAGTGTCAGATAGTTAACCTCCAAAAGATATCTTAACTAGTGAACTATAAAATTCTGAGCTCTTTTAAACATTACGTGGAGAACTGGAAGGCATCTTTCTTATTTTTAATTTAAAAAAAAACAACCAACCAACCAACCAGAAATTGAATATCCTGCTATACTTGAATAAGCAAATAATGAGTGCTGCTTATGTAGCTAGCTCATCCATGTGGTCACTTCAAGAAAGGGCAAGAATGAAATGAACGAAACAGTATACGTGAGCAAAACACTGGAAAGACATTAATGGAACTTCAAATGCAACATGAAAATCTGTAGTTGTCATACATTTAATAAGAAACCAAAACTATACAGCTGTGCTTTTTTAATTACAATTTTTTTTTTGTTTTATCTAAAGTCATAACTGTGTCATCACATTATATTACCACAGTCCACTAATTTGATTTGCTCAGCTGAACATGGATACCTCAAAGAACTCCAGGGAAGCCTGCATTACATTTTATCTCCTAAGTTTACAGTTATCATCATTGGCAATTCTTTTATATCTGTGTATACAGACATAGACACACTCACAGCTCAGTGTTGATCACTGCAATGGCCCATTGATAAATATTGAAGAACAAAAGCATTAACAACAAACAGATATAGTTCATTTAATATGGCCTGTTTTATACAGATGAAACTTCCTCAGGAAAATAGTGTACAATGAAAACTAATTTTCTCTTCCTTGTTAAGTGTAAACTATAGTTTCTGATAAACTACCAAGCATACAGGGTATGTAGTGGTTGAAGAACATATTGCATATTAACATACCCTTGGATATGACTACCATTAAAATACAGAGTAGTGATGTAATTGTAGAAAGTATTAGAGATCTACTGAATTAGAATTGCAAATGTATTAAAAGATGTAGAATAAGTTGTTCCAGAAATGTGTTCACATTTCCTTAATTTGAACTCACGAATTTGTAACTATTTACAGAAATTCTTTCTTCATTACAATGGCAAATACATACATTATGGACCAAAAAAAAGAGACAAAATATATTTTCTCACTACCACAAGCCTTTATCACATTGTGCCATCCTTATACAAAGGAGAAAAAGCCTACTTATTTTATCTTCTTAAGCAGAAACAAGGACAGCTATTCTGCCTCTCTTGTTCTTAACTATTCCACTGCATTCTTGTCCTTTTTGCCATTAAATCCCAGATCTCAGATGAAATCTCAACTTATCCTTCATGCTTTTCATGCTTTGCTCTAGATATTATTTCTGTAAGTAAATTAAGGAAATTAGTAAAGCATTTGCAGGGTGAATTCTTATGAAAAGATGACACAACGAGAAAAAATACATGCTTTAGTGTGTAATCCAGGTTTTCCACAGCTACCTTAATATAAAACATAGATTTAAGTAACTGCAATGCTAGCAGCATAGTTTGATCTCTCATAAAAACAGGATATTTCCCCTCTCCTGTTTTGAACAGAATCATCAGTAACTAGAAATAAATGAGCTAGTTTTTAATGCAAATTTTAAAAACTACATCATTCAGTAAAATAATCTACTCCTTCTTAAAGATCTTTTCTTCTGTGAGTAAATATGGTTTAACAGAAATTTTTCCCACTTCTGCCTCTGGACAGATCCATGCATTCTATGCTTTCCATGCTATGTGACCATAGGCATAAAATGTCTTCAAAAAAATGATGTATTTTAATTCTATGACTTCAGTGCACTAGGATATCTGGCTTTTATCAGCTAAACAAGACATCTCAGTAGCCTACATTTTCCATTCTTGAATCCCAGACTAATATGGATTATCTTATTTAAATATATACACACACATATATATCTTTAAATGCGTAAGTATATATCTATAATATGTATTTATATAAACTTACACTGGAATCCTGGTTATTATGGAATAACCTTGCAGGATGACAACATGTATAAATTGCTAATGGTACTCCAAAACAGTAATAATATATATCATAGCATATTCTTTTTTCAGCAAGCAAACTTCTAACAGACAGCTGTCCACATGTCAAGGAAATTGCAGATTACATGCCTGAAATTCTGCTTTTTCTTGCAAATCTCATCCTGGTAGTATCCTCTGGTTTTATAAAGTACTTTACACAAATGAAATGTTCACTTGTACAAACCAAGCTTTTGTTGGAAAATTCTATGCATTATTACACCTTAAAGCATTGCATATTGTAGAGACATGAGACCATGGCAGGATCCTCTTTTAAGTTCACTACTGCTATATGTTATTTAAGCTATTGTCCTGAGTTTAAGGTTTTTTTCCCCTCTCAGTTCACATTTTTATGCTTACTACATGAAATAATGTAATTTTGTTAAAGGAATCATCCTAACATGATGGTATACACATTGTTCTCCAACTGAATATACTCGTACTCCATCAAAAGTTTCCACGAACCCCAGTTCACATGTACAGAGCAGCAAACTGTTAGAATTCAAACCATTTCCAACTGTGGAGACCACTCAGATTTTCCATGAAATTAAGCCTTTTAGATATGATGTATCCTTTCCTGCAGTCCAAAAGCAAGAGCACAGACACTGGCTATGCAGAAAAGAGAATTACACCATTTATTAGCATATAACAAAGGAAAGTAAGATACTCAAACATAATTCTTCCCTAGATGTCATCCCTTAACACTATCAAGCAAACTTTAAAAGCCATCTCCATTTAATGTCATAAGTAAGCAAATCTTCTGTTATCTGTAGACAATCACTTTGAAACTCTGGACACTGAACTGTATCCTGGAATAAATCAAAATAAATTTCAATTGAGCCCTAATTCTACAGAGTGAGGTCCATGACAGGAAAAAGACAATCTCATATTAACATCAGGTGCAAAGATATCCGGACACACAAAACAGAAACATCAAATACTGATGATTGAACATGTAAATAAAACAAGCAAATATTCATAGAAATTCTCAGAGATGGAAAAAAAAAAACAAAAAACTTCATCTTCTACAAAACATTTACCCCTAAAGATGTTTCACCCCCAAGCATGTAAGATTTTGGCCCACGCTGGGTTTGGCTGGCACTGAATTTCTTAATATACCAAAGATAGCAATGGATTCCAGTTCAGAAGTTGATTCTACTGAAGAGCTGGGAGGATGCACAGAACAACAGCAAATTCAGTATTTTTTCCCTTGTAAGAAACAAGTTCACTTGTTTTACATTATGAGGCAACAGAACAGATGAGTGAGAATTATAGCTGGATGTGTATGAGTCTGCACTTTCAGTACTGACACTGTTAAAGTAAAAATAAAATAAAACATCCACAAGTTCCAGGATATGTAACTAAAAGAAAAGCAAGTAGTAATCAATTATCTGCATGTTGAAATCTCCATTATCACACATAGCTGTTAGTGAGTACAAATTATAAGTTTCTTCCTAAAATGTAGACTTTGCTCACTACTTAAAATGACTGGCTTTATATTCCACATGACACATGACACAGTGTAGTTAATATATCTCAGTATTTTTCCTGAAGAGGGTTTGAAAGAGACCACAGCACATATTGCAGGGACACGGCAAAGTAGGTAGTGTTGAGAGAAAGAGAGGGGAGTGATCCAACCAGTACCCTGACTGAATTTCTTATAAAACTCTGGAGAAATTATGGTTTATGACTTAATCTTTACAATTATCCATTAACCTACCAAAGCAAAGAAATCTGAAGTTATCACATAAAAAAATATTATTCAGTAGAGAAGAAACAACATATTTAAATACTAGTGTTAAGGTTTTTAAGAAATATATACTGCAATAATTAAAATCAATAAGAATCAAATATATGAATTTATTTTCTTTCCATTTATTTAGTTGTTTTCATCTTCTTCATCTTGATCTTCCTATTAATTATTTTGCCAATCGGTCATAATTAATGATTCCAGCTGTCACAGATTAGATGACTGTTCACATGGAATGAAGGCACGCAGATTTTCTAATGAAGCTATTCTCTACTTTCTTTCACTTGCAGTTCAAAAATTTCCAGAGCAACATAATCTTTAATGACTTAATGTATAAGGAACTTTCTTGCTAAGAACTCTTTCAAGGTTTTACAATACAAAGAACAAATCTGAATTGAGACATAATAACAGTAGAAAGCAGTTTCCAGCCTCCTGAAGAAAAAATGCATTAAGCGGCAAAATATGAGAAATAAAACATAATAAAAATATTTTAAAAAATCCTTTTCACTTCCCAGTATATTCAGCTGCTTTCTCCACATTTGGCTACATGAAGTGACTAAGGCTACAAAAAAGTTTTGCTTGCAAGGATGGACTGAAATTTCTGGTAAAATTCTCTCATATATTGGGTAGCAACAGTTCATCTGCAATGACAGTTAAAGCAACAGGGAAACATTCAATCTGAGATATGATAGTCCTAGTGTGAACTTTCTAGGGAAACTTCAAGGAAAATCCCACATTTCCACAACTGAATTCTGAGAAATAGAATAAACATGTATAATCAATGAGGATAGAGGAAGTCATTTTTATGAATGAATTTTTCCAGAAGGATCAAAATCTGAGAGAGACACATGTGCTAGTCAAAAGATACATCCAGAAATATACACATACACGTATACACTTCCTTCCTCTCTCCCCCCAATATATTCATTGGTTGAAGTCCTTGCATGATAAAAAGTCTCTGTTTAGAGGGGTATAAATTATATGGGATAAAGTCCTTGGATGCCACTGAAATCAAAGAGAGCTTTACCTTCAATTCATTTCCAGCCAGAATTTCACTCATAGAAGGCAAAAGGAAGAATTTCCACCAGTCACTCTAAGACATCTAAATTGGGCAGCTGTATTTTCCCAACCCCACCTCTCATTTCTTATATTATCTCTGAAGTTTTCACTATAAGTTTTCTTGAATCAAAGTTTCCTCTAAGAACATGACCCTTTTACTCTACAAAACACATCTAAATAAGATGATGTATTTAGACGGTAGGTAAATCCTTACTGCCAACACAAACAGCTTCAGAGAAGAGAAAATGTCGATTCATTCTTAAAAGGATAGAAAATACCAACTGATAAAATGGTCAAACAGGGCTTGATCACAATTTATTTCTGACCTTTTAATGTCTTCTGTTCGCAGTGATTTTCTGTCATTTCTGCCTAGCTTGGGCCTGGGCCCTGTCCCAGAGGTGTTTAGCTTTATGTTGCCACTTAACTTTCAACCTCTGTTTTTAGAACTGAAAGATAAGTAGCTAATTGTCACTGTGATATCTGAGGGTTTATCACCTTTTCAAATCTACCAGGCTGGAAGAAACCTTACACTTGAAAACTCTGCTGTACTCATTCTATATGAAAGCTAACTTTATATTAACTTTATATTACAACTGCTATGGTAATGTCAGCATTGTTATCTAACACCACAATTATGCTGTTTGCTAGGTGACAACAACTTTATCACTTCTATCTTGAAGCAAAACAGAATAGACTCCTTTAAAAATGCACTAAATATGAAAATAAATGAACATATACCTTTTTATTATGACCTTCCTCTTAAAGTGCTACTGGATGCAATGTAAGGCAATATATTCAGATTCTATTTAAATATGCCCACCTAGCACACACAATATTAGTAGTGTAGGGAAAATTTATTTACTGGTGTTTATGCCACAAAGTATTTTGTCTTGCATCATCTTTCTTTTCATTTTTTGCATACCACATCTGAGTGTCAAACAAAATGTTACAGAAAGGTAGGAAGAATGATTTGAAAAAAGAATTCTGTGTTTTGCTATTAATTTTAAACAGTTATTTATACGAAAGTATTAAACACTTGAGAAAAATGACAGTTTGGGAGAAAAAAAAAGGTACAAGCTCATAGAAGTCTACCTATATACAGAGATTGCATCACAATAACAAAATGCTTAGGTATTATGCTCATATTTTATAAAAAGAAAAAAGATCACACATCCATCAAGTATGTTGCTTATCCAAAGCAAAGCCCTTGAGTTACATTTCTAGACCTTATTGAAGAACAAGCGATACATTGTTAACGTCTAGATCAATAAACAATTATTGTTCTTTGTGAGATGCTGAAAGGGGATTTAGAGAGTTTATAGGTAAGAGGCATAATTTACTAGTGGCTGTCAAACAACTGCAATACATTCCTTCTCTACACCACCACCACCCCTTCCATACACACACCTTTTTTATTCTTGTGGGACTCAGTAGAGACCTGCTCAGCTCTTGTCCTCACTGTGGGGCACACATGTGCTCATCGTGGGTTCTCTCAGCTCCTCACAATAACAACCATGGCACCAGCAGAGATTTTGTATGCTTCTTATCCGACACACCCCAACAGCTATTATTCACCATAATTATTGCTTCATCAACATGTAATGATTTTTTAATTATTATTATTTTTTTAATAAATAAAACAAGAAGACCAATTGTCAAATACCATATTCTGGTAAAAGTATAAGCAATACTAGATGATAGAGGGTTTTTTTCCTCCTAAAATGTAAAAACAAAATACCTCCTCTTTCTTCAGGAGTCAAGTAATTAATGTTGCCAACCACAAGTGCTTTGTAAGGAAAGATCAGATTGAAATTTCTCAACAACCATTATATTTCCCCAAACTCTGTGTCTATTTTTCTTATGCATACCACAATATCCCACTTTTACTCTTGGCCTCTTGAAATTGCATAAAAAACTTCTGGATCGGGAAGTTTCAGCTTTCTCTAATAATAAGGATATTGATTGGCTCAGTTTACTAATGCCAGTATTATGTTGTTTTTCTCCTAGCTTTCTTGCTTGCTTAAAGAACACATTCTTCTTATAAACAAAACAAAACAAAACAAAACAAAACAAAAAAAAACCTGTCCCCTTCCTCTGCCTTTTTACTGTCTTTACAAGACTTAGTTTAATCAATTTCATCAAGAATTAAGCCTAGATCCATGAGTGTGGTAGAATCTGTATAACAGATCATAAATTGCTTCTGAAAGAGCTTTTAGTAATGGTAGTTTTCTAACACCAGTTACTATTAAATACTCTTCTGATTTTCAGAACTACTACAACTAAATCCCAGAAAATCTTAATAACGTATCACCAAAAACGTTTACTATGAAGTGTGTAGAATGGGAACTTAATTGATGTTCTCAGTAGGTCACTAATGCAATTAAAATAGCAGCTAACATTCTCAGACCAGATTGTGTCTTCCCTTAGTCTGATACATCTCTGTGAGGTCATGAAATTTGTACTCAGGTTCTTCAGAGCCACTTTCTGAAATTAAATCAGAGTCTTGTAAATATGTAGCAATTTGCACTCAAGCCACAATCTCAGTGTCCTATACAAACATCAAAACTGCAGTTACTTGGTAAAACTAACGTTTTTTAGATAATGGAACATATCAGAAAGAGACTTTGTAAAAGTTCTGGATAAGAATCCAGGAACTCTACCTCATCCAAATGCAATCTCCAAATATGGAATCCACAAAAACATCACACACTGCAGCTAGCTGGGAGTAATCCATCTTCCTCCCATCCTAAACACATTAATGTGTTAATATTTGCACTTCACCTTGCGATTAAATGTATTTTACAAGCACTGTATGCATATATATTTATATGTATATATATGTGTGTGTGTAGACCAGTACTCTTCTGTGTTTATATCACTAGTAAATGTGGACAGTGTGTTATATCAATACTCACTGCCTTCCGTAGAAGCCTTTAAGAAACAGTAAAGAGCAACACATTCTTTGCTAAGCACACAATAAACTTAAGGTAGAAATTATCTCACTTTAATACACATGTATTTTAAAATGTCACAGGTTAGCAGCTTTCTTCACATCTCTTTATGACAGTCCCTCAGCAATCAATAACAGTAATTTAAAAATTAGCAAACTGGAAGATTAAAAAGAGAGGCAATTTTATTTTGAGACTTTAGAACTTTTGGATCATTTGAAAGATTCTGAACAAATAATGAGAACCCAAACTAAACTCATTAAATGATCACATGGGTTACTTGCATTCATGCAATGTGACAAGTGAGAAAAAAGGAAAAAATATTTTTAGATCTGATAACAATAATATTGAGAGTTACAAATGCTACACCAGAGTGTTCTGGAAAAGCAACCTATTTTATTTTATTTTATTTTATTTTATTTTATTTTATTTTATTTTATTATTTATTTTTTATTTTTTAAATAACATTACTGTAGTTTTGAAATAATTTTCTGATAACTGTGAGAACGGACTCAACCTTACTCCTCTGGTCAAACCACACTTCAGATATCTCTATTAAAAGAAATGAGAGCATGCAAAATGCCTGATGAGAGTGGTCAGAGAAAGCAGCTGTGGCTACACAGGCACAACAGGTAGGGGCCAGCAAACCTGCAGAACACAGAGTGCCTTGGAGGAGAACAGCACCTGCACAGCCTGCATCTCCTCTGAGCTCACTCACCTACTCTCAGCCATTTTTTGTTTTGACTCCTTGCTAGTGCCTCACACTCCTTCTAGGCTCCAGACATAGTTACACATACCTTGTCCTTGGCCCTCTTGCACCAACCATCTGTAGGAATGTCCTTCTATAACAAGAAGGCACTACAGAAGAAACCAAAGAGCAGCAGTTGATATTTATTCATACACACTTCAATTGGCTCAGACTGCTTTATCACCTTTCCAATGCACACCTCTTCCATCTCAGTGAAGAATCAAAGGCATTCTAGGAATATCCTTCTGGTGGTTTCAAATATCAGGAGTAAGGATAAAAGAAAGTACCTTCCTTGTGAAGCACTGAAAATACTAACATTTTACATTTATGTAGAAATGTGGAAAATGACTACAGTTTGATATCTTCAACTTCACCCAGAAATAATTCTTACCTATTTGATCTGCAACAGTCATCTCAGATTAACTTGATAGATAAATTAACACTAGCATTAGTGCCTTTGATATATTACTATGGAGTTTTGAGACACTCTGAAATATGAAAATAACACATACTGTTAATTGGTCAATTATTCTTGAGAAGCAGGTTCAGCTCTGTATACCACCACCTAGGATCTGTTTCTCAAGTCACATACAAATTGCTTCCAAACCCTGCATATTCTACACACAACAGCAGAACAGCAGAACAGCCACAGGGACTACATGAGGATGGCTTATATTTGGTAGAACATTCTTTTGGCACATACTCATTAAAAAGTTTTCCACATAATAAACCTGCAAAATTATTTTAGATGTCCACATTTTTGACCTGCACTTTAATTTATTTTGGAAAAATCTCACTACATAGTTATAATTTCATGAGATCATCAGGCACTAGGATATTCCTTTTCCTGAGATCCAGAAGTCCTGAAATTAACACGGTACACTTTTCAGCCATTTGCAGTTCTCCATACTATCAGAATGACTTTGAACAAAGAAACTGAAGGATAGCATCTAGTCTTGGAAAGATTAAGGCTACCTTTTCAAATTTTGGTCAGCATTTCACATACATACGTGTGCATCAGAATGGGTTTGGAACCATATCTCTGCATATTGCAGATAATTCTTGGAAACACTGGCATTTACTGCTGCAGTTGCTCTCAAGTATTTGTTTCCATCAGCTACACAAAGAATCAAGTCATATTTCCTTTCTGCATCATTTTTATCCTGGTTATCCTCTTTCTCACTTGTTCATAGAATAAGTGGGATGGGAGCAAACACATGCGATGCATTTCCAACACTTTTTGCAATGGATAACACAGAGAATCTTAAACATTTTATTTGCATCAAATATATCTTGACACAATATAGAACAGATTGCTTAACAAAAGAGAAATGAGCAACTTGAGGATGTTCCACTAGTGTAAAAAGTATCTAAGACTTTTAAATGATAATTTTTGTGTTTTGGCATGAATGATTTTTGAAAGTATATTCTCCCTCTTTTCCCTTTTTTCTCTTTTAAACAAGCTTAGGAAAGGTTGACTGCTTTATAATACGTTCTTCACTGTAGGCACAGCTGAAGATATTTTCTCCTGTCTAAACAGAATTCTTTTAGCACTGATATCTTATTTCCATTGTTAGAAAAATCAACTATTTCAAAATCAGAATCTGAATTTATGATTGTTTTGATTGCTATGCCTTTTCTTTTAATATTAAACTCTTCTACGAAAAGGAAATAAAATATTTTGTGCACATTACTTTAACATTCCACACTTGCAGAAGTATCTAAATTAGCTTATTTTCTGACTTTGAATGGAATTTCTTCTTGGACTCCTCTTGCCTGTGACTGCCAGCCAGTTGAGGATACTGGGAGAGAGGCAAAGTGAAACACCAGCTCTGCTGAAATCACTATCAAAACTTCCATCAACTTTAATGAGGATATGGATTAATATAATCCCAAATAGCTATCAGAAGTGCCCTTTTTCCAGTCACAGGTAAGAGTAGAGCCATGAACTGAAAAGTATCTGTTTCTAATCAGAGTTGTAAGCTACTATTGAAGGTTTCATGAAACTTTGGCTGAAGAAATCTGTGTCTTGCTATTTGTCCTTTTCATCCTTGTTTCTCTATCTTCTTTCTACATTAGAGAACTCTTCATAACAAAAGCCTGACACCCTTACAGCTGCTAAGAGGTTTGTGACATTTCCTTTGCAATGGATGGAGTTAGAAAAGCTTCAAGGTCATTTTCAGCACAAACCTGATCTTTTCCCTCTTGTCGTTAGCAGGGATGATGATAAGTTGTGAAAGTGTAATGTCTGTGATAATCTGCTGCAAAACAAAATGTCTTGTATAGATTTCTTGACAGAAGTACATCACAGATATGATACACATTGCTAAATTTATATGATACCAAGTTCTGCTGCTTACATTCTGATTAACACTAATAATTTAATGTTAGCAGAAACAGGACTCCTAACAGAAGTGCTTTAATTATATTTGTGACACCAGGGTTGTTCACATGCTTTACTGTCTCTTTTTAAAAAGAAAAAAAATTTTTTTTTTATTGTGATCAGGCAAACACCTACTATTCACAGTAATTCTTACATTCTAGAAAAGAATGATTTTTCCTGACTCTAAAAATTCTGCCTTTTGACCGTGGTTGGTTTTATTTTATATATATAATTGTGCACTCACATCAGTTGCATCACCATAATCATCTTTCACTGAAGAGTAGAAACACACTTATCTGACATCCAATTTAAAGAAATGGTACATTTTTCCCAGTGAATCAAGATTAGGCAAAATGATAAGTGAAGAGCATCAAGATGTCTACCTAGTGAGAAAAATACCAAAATAAGTCTGAGTTCCCAAGGCTTTTCCATATTCTCATTGCACTTGAATTTGATTTAAGACTTTAAAAGAAGGAAAAATAGTTTCTATTAAAAGTGTTTTTTTTCTTTAAGAACATAGGTAGGAATTCAGACAGTTTTTCCCTTTCTTAGAGATCAATGACAGCCTCTCAGACTGGATTTATTCACTTTCCCATTGGAAGAGCTTTTCTGAACAGTAGAAATCTAAATCAAGTGATATGCCCTATGATGACAAATGCAAATGTAATGACAGCCCTGTAATGACAGTAAGATACTCAACAGCTTTTTTAACATATGAATAAAAGTTTCATTTTGCCCAGTCTTTAGGTACCTGTATTTGAGCTATACATTTGTAAGATCTTCAAAGGCAGCCATGAGAATGAGAGATGCAATTGACCTTGACTTAGAGTAGACATCTAAAATAAATCAGACTAATCACAGTCTGCTTCTCTCTAGAATCCAAATAGGCAATCAAGACAGCTTACTAACAGAATTAACTACTATATTTCAAGCAACTGAAAAGAAAGTCATTTCACTAAGCCCTGAGAGTACAGCAATTGCAGCTCAGTGGTTGTATCTGTCACAGTTTGGGAAGAAATCCAAACGTTTTTCTAAACTTTTCAAACCTAGACACCCAAATCTCTTCCATACAATACTGCCAGCCCAACAGAAAACAGGGATTGTTGACATCAACATAGGTACATAGTCTGAATTCTTCCCAGAGGATTCAGGCAAAGTGCACTGAGTGAAAAATTGAATGTCTGCTGTAAAACACTGAATTCTTTGTCACTCAAAAGTTCATGAGTAATCCTAATTGGACATAATTTTTTCCAACAGCTACAGGCAATGCTAGGGATTAGGGTGGCAGAGGCTGAAAGATAAAGCTCAGGCAGCTGGCTGGATCTGGCACCAAATCTCAGAAGGAAGAGACAACATTTTTGGCAAGTGGAGAGCTCTGAAAAGCTTGCAGCAAGGTGCATGCATGTGTGATGGGTGCTAGGCATGACACATTAAAAGAATTAGTTTGGATTTCTAACTGAAACTAAGTTCTCCAACAGTGATATTTTAACTACAATTTCTTTCTGTGCAGTAGTCTCGATTCCACTTTGACAAAAGAAAAAGAAAGAAAATAAAAAAGAAAAAAAAATTAAGAAGTATTTGTCCTCTTCTTTGTGTCTTCAAAATGTTTTGGTTACATTACAAGAAGTGAGCTTATTAGAAAAAATAGTCACCTCTTGGGTTACTCTACACTGAACAGAGAAGTTCATCTTCCCAGTATCACGGACTAATGAATACATATGCTACAGTTGCTCTTCTGCTTCCCACAGGAGAGCTGACTAAAGTTAGGAGATGGATAAATTCTTTGAACATTTAATGGCCTAATGAGTGAAAAAATTACCTTCGGTTCAAAGATGCAAACTATGGCTGTCTAGTTCTGCTGGAAGAGGAAGCCTGACCAGTGCTAAAGACAGCATTTCTTTAAGCTCTGAGATGTTAGAAGGGACTGTTAGAAGAAGGGGACTGTTAGAAGAAGAGACTGTTGAAAGAAGGAACTACTTTCCCCTTGAAGGACAAAGCACTTTATTTATTTATTTATATTCTTTTTTCCTTGCACACTCTAACATAAATTCAGAGCAACACATGCAATTTAGAAACCCAAATCTCCATCAAGACATAACACTTCACTGTCCATACTATTTCTTCTGAGGAGACAACGGGAGAATAAACAGCATCTGACAGATACTTAGTCACTTTTCTTAATGTGTAAAGTCCAGCAATCAGAGAGTGCAGCAATAGTGATGATGAAAGGGGAAAGGGTTAGGAGAAGGAAAGTAACTGCCAGTAGTGAAGTGTCAGAAACTAGATTAATCTTAAAAGAAGTAAAAAATAACAGTGCACTTTGACCTTCACTGAAGATTAAATATCTTCAAAAGTCATAAATTTTCCTTTAGGGATCATTTTAATAAAGAAGGTGTTGTGCAAATACAAAAGGAGAACCAAAACATCCTCCCAAGTACACTTCATAAATTTGCTTTAAAGAAAATTTCAGAGCTGAAATACTTTAAAACTTGAACACTTATTCTCTTCCAGTTTTTGAGAAAATCAGGCAAGAATTAAGTAGTTTTTGTTCCCCCGAAAGTAGATTTATCCCAAAACTACAATTTAAATTCACTCTATTCCTGATGTACAAATAGTCAGAGACAAAACAATATTTGCTCAGAAAGCTTTTATACTTCCACCTAACTCCTAATCTAATATTCAAGAAAAAACAGCCAGTTCCAGACAACTATATTTAAAAGATTTCTTTGCAATATTAATTGCAAAGAAAAGAACAGGCAAGAGAACTGTTCTCTTCAGGGCACTGAACTGATCTGAAAGCAGAATGTCACTAGTACATTTCTGAAATGCACTAAAATTGGGCAGGGCATCCAACAAGCTGCTTTTTTTCTTATTGCTGGAATCTGCATTACAGATGTAGATTTATGTCCTCATCAATGACTAACATTTAACATTGAAAGCTTCCAATATAGATGACTTTTAATTGACAGCTGAATTTTTGGCCAAAATTTGGTTTTTAGTCTACCTATTCCTCAGTAAATATTCAAATTTCCTACGTGGAACACATGTATGCAACCTAAATTTCAAATTTTCAATGTGTACATGAAATACTCCACAGCATCCCTGCCGCACATCTAAGGAATAGTTGTCTTCTCTAACTCACATCCTCCTTATCGGGCATCAGTACTGTCAGTGCCCTCAGGCTGCCCTCCACCTGGCAGCCAGTGGGGACACTCCCAGCTCAGAGTGGTTGGTTGGGTCCCCTGGCTATGTCCCTCTGGATCATTCTCTTCTGAGACACTCAATGCCAGCTGGCAAATTTTGCTCTCTTTCAGGGCTTAATCATTCCAGACTCCTAATCCCTTCTGTGCTTGGCAGACTACATAGGAAATAAATGTTATTGCCTCACATAATGCTGAACTGATCAGAGGAGAGGCAAGGATTTTTTTTTGCAAGGGAGGGTGTGTTCGAGACCAAGGGGACTGCTCCCTTATTCCGGGGCAGGATGCCAGCACCAGGGTTGAGTGACTCTGTCAGTGAATGTTTAAATGAACGCAGCAGGGATAGGAGCAGGAGAGTACAAACTGAGAATGGCTTGCTTCTCTCTCCTTCCCCACATCCAAAGAGAAGATTTCTAGCAAGAAAATCAATCTAAGTCTCGTATTATTGGTTCTAATTTGAGTACTGTCTTCACCTGATATTTTGTAACACGGATGATATAAATAAAATGCACTGTTTGCACAAGAGATTCCTCTTCCATGTAAAATAATACTATTCCTACTGCAAATTGAGGAGTCACAATAAACAGTGTAAATTGCCCTTTAAAATCCACTTTTCCTTCTATAGGTTTTATTCCAATGTTATTGCGCTGCAGTTTCATTGGTATAATTCTTTTAATACTGGATACATGGTTGTCACAATAATTTAAGCCTGTATTAAACATACAAAAGACCCATTGACATCAAAAGCAAAAGAGATGTTTAGTTCCAAGATACAAATTAAAAAATATAAAAACAGTATACTATAAAAAATAAGAGGTTTTTGAGAAGATATTTGTTTGGTTATATTTGTTTGTTTGTTTGTTTGTTTTTTGCTATACTCACAAAAAAAAAAGAGAGATGTTTGCTTTACAGTGTGAACTACATCACACTACATCACTACATCAGCAATAAATTTTTACAAATTCTGCAGTCTTTGGAATAGTTAATTATATTTTTTCAGTTTTTCAAGGCAAAAGCATTCCTCTGAGAGTGTCAGCTATAAGATATTTTATGAAGAAATGTGATATGGCAAAAGTGACATGGCTGCTGGGGATTATGGCACAGCAAGGAGTGCCCTGTTTGACTCAGCTGCTTATAATCAGAAATAAGTTCGTCTGACATGATCATGAAATCATAAGCTCTACGGGGATTTAAAAAAAAAGTTAGTTACTTCTTTAGGGAAACAGTCTGAATATTTCCCAGAGGTACATTTCTTATTCAGGAGAGTGCTATAAAGCATCTGAGCCTAGCAACTTCCAGACAACAGATTCTAGTTATTTTTATCTTCCCCTTTTTTTTTTTTTTTTTTTTTTTTTTTTTTATAATGCTCTATATAAATGCTGCTGCTTCTTATCATGAAGATGATAGCTATTTTAAAAACAAACAGAAAACACACATCCTACAGATTTAGGTAAAATATTCAAAGCTAAGTATTAAAGACAGCTCAGTGAGTATCACTAAAACAGAGAGAAAAATGTAAATCAATTCCAAAGATAACTTATTTTTTCTTCTCTTTTTTTCTTTTTCTGAATTCTTCAACTGCTGGAAAAAATTCAGAAAATATGAATAGACTTGAAGCACTTCCATTTACAACTAGCTTCTCATTCTTAGAATTAAACACGGTGCCCACAGAAGTATAATCCAGATTTATTCTGCTATAGTACATCACGAAAGCATAAACTGATTTTAAAAGTCCATATTTCCACACAGGTAACAAGTATATCAGGTTTTCCTGACCACACAGTATATCAGAAAGCACAGCATCAAAAGAAAGAGAAAGAAGTCTGCCATGGTTGTTGTAGGTCATGCAAGTGTAGAGCCTGATGGATGTGAAATACTCTATTTGCAATGACCCTTCTTTAGACTTACTGCCTCTATGACTGATGTGAGTAGCAGTATTCTGTCCTAAGATAAATGATTGTCACAGGTAAGATGGAATAAACAGACAATCAGCTACCTGATTGAAATTCATTCTGCTTTCCACCCTCCCCCCACTTCCTGGTACTGTTTAATCACTGATTGATTGACTGGTTGACTGTACGATTCAAAAGCAGGGTCAGTCTCTGTCTTCGCATTGGGTAATCTTTGTGACAAGAGGGGCTCAGCCATCGCTGGAGGTATCTGAGTTCTTCTGACCTGTATTAAGATTTGAGAGTCTTGTATTCCTGATTCTCATCATAACGAGCTAGCTAGATACAAACAATGCTCATCTTCTGTACAGATGGATACACTCCACCCTCATTAGAAAACTATTTTCAAAAGCCAAGGATATTGAATGTAATAACAGTAATGTCAGCTCTCATGATTTAATCATGAGGCACATGAGTTTTCTGTTTAAATTTGATGTTCTCATGATCTCAATATTTTTCATGCAAATCTTGTTTTTTCTGCATCCTTCCACACTGTAGCTTAAATTGCTTGTCAACTGCATTGCTCTCCTTGAGTGTGGTGTTTCTGAGATTCACCAGTATGATTTTACACATCTATTTATAACTATTACTTCAGCGTTTTATCTTTTAAAGAAGACATAAATCATCCAGAATCTCTTAACTGAGCCAGATGAGTTGGAAGTAATATTCCTTTCATTCGGGAGAAGATGGATACAGAAACAGCTTAATTATCAATATTTAAATGATCCCAACATAAGGCTGCTCAGAAGAACTGAAGAGAGCAAAAAGGGCACCAGACACAAAAGAAGAGAAATACAACCTATAGGAAGTTAATTGCAGTGCTGTTTCAAATATGGCTTATAAGAAGGAAAGAAAAAGACATTTTATATTTAGTGCACCTCAAAGCAGGAGCGCCTCTGGGTCTTAAATTAGCTGTAGTTCCTCTGGACAACACTTACTTTTGGAAATTTGCTGCCCTTCCCATCCATCTAACGATCAGTCGGACTTCAGTGCCTTAATACCAAAATGCCAAAGACTTTATTTTCTGTGAAACTAAGACCACAGCCTACATATCTAAGTCTTGGCAGCTATTTTATTTTTCAAAGCAAGAGTTTATTAACGGTCTGTAAGGATTTATGTTTAGGTTGAGTCTAACTGAAAAGGACAACCAAGATGCTTTTCACTCTCATAACGTAAGAAAACAAGGTATGTGTGATCTTGACATCTCTCAGCCTATTTGTCAGTCCTTAAAATAATAACAAAAGAAAATCCTATCAGTCCGTATCAGCCAAATGGGCAGAAGACTAGAAATTTCCTGTGTTCTGCAGATCAGAAATGTAAATTAGGACACAAGGCTGCCGTATCCATTCAATGCTCATCTGCTCTGTTTGGTCTATCGGCTGCCACTCAGCAAATGTGCAGCTCAGCGCCATCTGCAACACATGCTGCTTTTTGCCCAGCCTGTGGTTAGAAAACACAGAAGGGAGCACAAGATATTCCAGGGATTTAGGGATGCAAAAGTCAGGGATTAGAGAGAGAACAGTACAGGAGACGCAGGCAGGGGCTGAGATTACAGTTGTCAGAGATAGCACATAAGACATGAATACACACACAGAAAAGAAGATTCTTGGTTTCCCTATTCACAGAATAACTTATTTTAAAATAGCAGCAAACCCCACTTTGCATAGTATGCCTGAGAGGTTTCCACATCCTTTGCTGTCAAGTCATGGCAATCTTTCCTATTACTTCTGGATAGCAGTGCATTGTTTTTATTGATGACTACTTGTAGAAATAAAATTAAAAAATAATAATAATAAAATCCAAGCTCCATTTTTTGTCATGGAAGTGTTAAGAATATACAAACACTGGCTGCATAGTTTTTCATTATTTTAAAGGAGAATTATGCTCTTGTGCAACCAGTACACTTCTAAGTAAATTACTGTACAAAACACATCAGCACAATTATAAATTAACAAAAATGCTTACTAAAAGAGAAACAGAAGTTTTAAATACATATATGCACACACCACTACAAACCTCTTCGACAAGGCAAACGTTTTCCATTAAAAGCACTCTATATGAATAAAACCACTGATGAAAAAGGGGTCAGAGGAAAAATAAAAAAGCAGTAAAATTGCTGAGTAGCAGCAAGAGATAAAATTACTTATTTATATATGGGCCAGAATAATTATTTTGTAGGCTCCTTTTAGGTTTGTCTAAGCACATTCTTTGAACAGGTACGGCAAAAGAACAGCAGAATACTAAATCAAAGCACACACCACTAACCCTGTTGTGGGGTGGTGGTGTAAGTCTGATTAGGTTTGTCCCGCTGCATAAGCCTAGTAAAATTGATCTGTCACCCACATGGACTTTTCTATTACATTTCCCTGCTCAAGTCCATGTGGAAAAATCCATGCCTTTCATGGCAGTTTTGGAAATAAGGTAGATTAGGAAATATAAAGCAGACAGAGATCTGTTCAGTTTGATTCAGATATTGAATGATTCACGTTAAAACTATGCATTTGAAATAAAGGCAACAATAGTTCCTTCCCCACCCTCAAAGGGCTGATAGAAAGCAAGCTGGATCAGAGCTTGTAGATATAAAGACAAAAGTGATTTCTGTTGCTGACTGGTGTGTGCATGCATGGGGGGAGTAGTTTTGGTTTGGGACAAATCTATCCTACCACAAAAAGGAAAGATTTAGAGAAAAATAGCAGAAAGAAGCCAATGAACAGCCTAAAGTCTTGTAAGGATGAGTATCTATTCTCCTGCCATCAGTGGAGCTAAATTGGGGTAAAAAGGGTGACAGGCCTCATCTCTTCCATCCATATGGCAGGTCCCTTCCTCAACACCAGAAGTCACAGAAGCACATTTGCCTGCACAAATGGCACCTTTCTCAAGGTGGCAAGACAGCCAGTACAGCCCCTCAGAAGCAGACTTCTCCCCAGCCTCTGCTGGAAGAGAAAGGAAGGCAAGCACAGAGCTGCCCTCATCATCCGGGAAAGAAATAGGACGACAGCAGGGCAACGTAGCGTGACAGATGAGGGGGAGTCTGCTCAGCAAGATGGGACAATGGCTTGTAGAAATCTGTCAGAAATATCATAAGGAAAAGTATAGAGTTATTATCATTTGTATAGCCCCTAGAATCCTCTGGTGGCAGAACATTTTCAATGATTGGTTCTGTTTGGTGGAATCAATTATCTCTTGATAGATTCTCTTTCCAAGTTTAAGACTGCATTTAAAACTCATCTGCTTTCTGAATTCTAATTGGGTATGCTTTGAACTGTAGATTTTTGGATGAATATTTTGTTTATGAATCTCTTTATATTTCCAAGTGGTTGCCAAAGCCATTTATGTGTCTGCACAGCAGAAACTGTTGTACATGTAGTACACAATTTAACTTTGAGATCTGATTTATTAAGAATGGTTTGATATGCTACCAAAGTGAGAAACAAAAAAGACAAAGTTGAGAGAAATGAAGCTCATTAATGTTTATGTATTTTTAAAATCACACGTGTGCCTTGGAAGCTTGATTTATTATTTCAATAGAAGTTCAGACATGCTGGAAACACTGTTATTATTAATTTCACAGACAAAGTGAAATTGGGAAAAAACAGGGTAATAAAGGACAAAATTGCCCTTTTTAGCTGTTCATTGTTGAATCAAGCAGCCTTCTATGTAACTGATATTATACGTGCGTAACACAATTCATTCTGAAGAATTCTTAAATGCTTCATAAAATATGAATAAATCCCAAATGACATACTAATGCTTTCTTTACTCACGCAAATCACTTCGAAAGTTGGTTACCATTTGTCCAGTTAATTAGAAAAAACAGCTAAATCAGGACCTAATTCTAGATGAGGGCATAAGGTCGGGCCCATCTGTGCATGCATGCGGCTGATGTGAGATGCTGCCCTGTGTCCCCCAGCAGAACCTGCTCTCATTACAGAGCTTGAGGTGAGGAGCATGTGGTTTTCATGGACCATGCTTCCCCCATCTTCACACAATACAGCAGCCAATCACCTTTCTCAGCTCTGTGCCATGCTCTTGTCATCTCCAACTCTGCCACCTCTCAGAAGCAGAAAGTGCATTTGTATGTCTCTTTCTGAAGTCCACTAAGAACTAGAGTAGGTACAAGCTGAAACATTCAGGCAGTCTGTAGGCATCCAGGGAATATGTTATGTGGCACATTCACTCATAACTGGTGTGCATGAATTTATTTTACAGCTGCTATTTGTAAAGAACTTTCTGGATAAGGTAGGGGAAAGATTAATATGAAGACAGAATGTAAGCTTGGGGGTTGCTGTTTGAGGACACAGTTAGTCCTTAACTTTTTCAGTTTTGTTGAAGAAATTGTCTCCTTGCCCATTCATCAGGGTTTATAAATGGGAAGCCTTTAACTAATTAATTTCAAAAAGACCTGTGTTAGTGCTGTATGGGAACTGTTGAGTCACTGATTGATCACTTGGGGAAAGGATCGGGTCAGCCCTGGGAGCACAGGTGAGGAAATTCAGCTGTGTGACTGGAGTCTGGGAGTGGAGTATGGCTACACCTCTCTTAGACTCCATTTAAGGGCTGACGGACCCAGGAAGGGATTTCTGGTTGGAGATCTCTCCCTTGTGGAGTTTTCCCTGTGAGCCTAGATCTTGGGAGATGGGTGAGCATTCTTTGCCTGTTTGTCCCTTTTGCCATTTCACTGTTGTATCACTTTTCCACTGCACTAATCTTTCCAACTGTAACAATTGCAATCTGCTGCATAACTACCAGCATTGGTACAAACTCTGTTTGTGGGGTATAACATGGAAAGAAAAACAAGACAGCAGAGCAGCAAGATCCCAGGCTGCAACAAATGAGGATCTGCCTAGACTAGACCCACTACTACAATAGTAGTGGGCACAGAAATAATCTGCTCATCTTCAGAAGGACTGCAAAGTCTTCAGGTAAACAGAGATCTCTAGATGAGATATCCTCACCCCCCACTGCCAACCCTTAAATGAAATCTAGGAAGGGGTGGATCCTGGCTCCGCTCCCTTCCAATCACTCAGCTGCATTGTTTGTGCCTGAGCTCTCCTCAGTTGGCTCTGCCTTCCTACCACACGCTCAATCATTGGTTCAAGCCATGACTCAGTATTTCCTGAGGGTTTGCATTCACTTTTACAGTGTTTACAGTGCTTTCTGTTCCCAGAAAGCCCCACTCTACCTGAGGAATGCAATCTGCATTCAAGCTACTTGGTCAACTTCCACCCCATGCAAGCTGAATTGCAAAACAGTTATGTGTTGTCCGATTTGCCCAACACCATGAAAACAATGGGAGCAACCAGTGCCTGCACCTCAGCAGGCCTGTGCTCCACCTTCACGTGGCTCTCAGGCATTACTGCAGCATGCACGTGCAGGCAGATGTGCAATACAGCACACGCATAACATTTCAAAAATAAAAAAATTATTCTTGCATCATTCCTGCTACTTGATGTATCCAGTCCATCAGCTCTTACGACAGAAAATCTTATCACTCGCTAACTCTCCTTCAGCATTCAGGACCAAATTGCATCAGAAAGATCTGACAGTACAACTGTTTGCCAATTTAAAGACACTCCAGTGCATCTTGATATGAAAATCTTCTATGCCTCTTCACTAAGGGATTTATTATTTCCTAGTCCCTTCCTCTACACCATAACAATAATAAAAGCTTCTGAGACTCCTGGACCTTTCCTAAGGTAACATAATGCATAGAAAACATCTATTTCTTCACATTAAAAAAACAAACAAACAAAAAAACAACCAAAAAACCAAAAAAACCCCAAAGATTTTACAGAAGAGAAAGGAAAGGGCAATAATACTAGACAAAGAAAATAATTGTTTTTGATTTAAAAAAAAAAAAAAAAAAGAAAAACTGAATTTGAGCACATTACATTTCAGGCTTGAAAAAATACAAACATCTATGCTGAGACATAGAGCCTCTAAGATGCTTCATTATTGGCACTTAAAGATACTTCCAAGAAACACTTGGACTGAGTAAAAAGTGTCAACAATGCCAGAGAGAGTGGACAGTATTGGAGATGAGAGTATTATACATTCAATAGCCTTTTTAAAGCTAGAATCTGCATTATAAGCAAACCACTTATGACTTAAGCATCCTAAAGTACACTGTTATTAGTGTTAGAGCTCTTCTGTAGGTCACTCAATTCTCAAACAGTATCACTCCTCTCGGAAAAACATGGCTTGTTTTTTAATTATCATAATATTATTATTTGAGATAACTTAAACATTCATAATTCCAAGCAAGCTCTTCTGTGTGTTCTTCTTTGTCATACTATTTTTGGTTGTTTTTAAACAAAACACAATTTTCTCCTTCCCAACAGTATGATTCCCAAGACAAAGTCCTTTGCTTCATACATGAAATTTGAGGATGAAGA
Source organism: Lagopus leucura (assembly GCF_019238085.1). Taxonomy (NCBI): domain Eukaryota; kingdom Metazoa; phylum Chordata; class Aves; order Galliformes; family Phasianidae; genus Lagopus; species Lagopus leucura. The sequence continues at coordinate 84,184,603 of NW_024962262.1, forward strand.
AGTTTAGTGGTCACTGGTTTGTTTATATTCTTATTTGGATTACTGCTCCTGAAGTCTGAGCTTTCTGCAGTGTTACTGACTGTGAAGAAATTGGCAAAATTCAAAGAAGCTGCAAGCTTGTCTGTTTCCAAAGTAGTCTAAAATACCTGATGAGTTATTTATACCTACATGGCTTTCATTATGCCCAAGAAGAACTTGCTCTGATCTAATCAATAACACTAGATTGTAATTCTAGATTGTGACACCCAGAGACCAAGATTGGGGGGGGGGGGAGAACAAAACAGAATTAAAGAATTTGTTTACGTAAGACTTCAAAAAAGAAGAAAAGAGTACATTTATCAGATTCACATCCCACTGATTTTTACTTTATCAACATGCTCTTACCTGTAAGGATGTCCAATAATATGTGTTACAGAAACAAATACAGATCTATAAGTATCATTTAGGTTAAAAGCTTATTCCACAAAAATATTATTTTTAAAGAAACCAGTACATGCATGTTCACCATTTGTCTCAAACTGTGGGCATAACAAGTATTCTGACTAATCAACTGGTGCCCCCTTTCCCCCAGCCTTAATTTCTCATCATGTACAATATATTCAGGCTGGTTTCTCAAACACAGGTGAAAGCAGAACAGAAGAAAAAGGCTCAGCTTGAAGTTACCTTTTGCAAGTTGGAGTACTGGAGGACATTCTCAGGACAGGGATGGATTCCTCCAGAAGGTACGAGAATGGATCATGTGATTTTGTCTGCAAAAACACGTATTTCTGAAAGCATACAGAGAGACAGAGGAACCAGTTTAGTCGTACTGGAATGCCCATATTAGTAGTAGCAATCACCTATTAATTATTTTCATGCTTTATAGGATGCTAAAAGAGTAGTGGTCTTCAGTCTATCCCAATTTCTCTCCATGTCACAAAAGGTCTAAAGAAAACAAAGCTAATCACCAATAAATGTTGTGGCCTTTTCCCATCCAACCAGAAGACAAGGAAGAATCTTTGTATTTACTACCTAATTTGTATTTTGAATTTAAGTACTTAATAATGGGAGAACAACAACAAATCCTGAGTAGTTCCAGAGAATTGACTTTATTTCTCATCTGTGTGACTGCTGAGCCAACACAGCCCTTATTCTCCATAAATGTTTGCTTGGATCTTCCAAACATGACTTCATTTATTTAGTCAATTCATCGACTTGGGTCAGGTTCAGGCGTAAGCCTGTGTCCTATATCCACACTGTTAATATGCTTAAAAGAAAGAAACAAATTCTGTACTTCTACAGAGGCAAAATGAATACAAACCCTCCTGGAACACCTGTGTATATGCTCACTGAGCTAGAGCAATGCTCTGAAACACAATAATTTATCTTCATAGATGGCAACACTCCACAAGTCTATCACATTTTTAGTCTTCCTTATATTTCTGTATCTTCTCATGTAAAATGCACAAAACCTTGAACTCTGGGTAGCCATGCAAATCATTTGATGTTTTTACATTCTATGTTTGGATTTCTTAAAAAAGTTGCTCCTTAAAACTAAAAATTTATCAGCATACTGAATTTCAGTCTGTTCTTCAGTTAATTAACCGTAAGTAAACTCTGTTATTTCTATTCATTGGGAGTCAGTATCATCTTGAAAATGCAGATGAAGCAAAAACTACATACATTTGGGCACAAACAGCATTTGTAACATATTTGCAAACATGTTCATACCCATCACAAATCTTTGTAGTGTATAGTAACTGGACTGCATGCTACTGATATTTAATTCAGGCATCCTCTATCCAGACTATGCAAGTATGCAGAACCTGGCAACGTCGATTCGAAACCCATCGGAATAGCTCTGCTGAAGTGCAGTACCGAAGTACTTGAGACATACACACTGGGCACACAGGGAGGCCTCTCTGTAGTCTTTTATCAAGATTTACCGTCTGTTTGATATAGCAGCACTAGAGAAATAATCTATTTCAAATTCAAGTATTCTGCCTTAAGAAGAGAAGGCAAAGGAGTGGGGGATGGAAACAGTCTACCTCTCAGTAAGCAAAATAGATTTTTCTGCAAGTTTGAGGTTCTGATTTTCATGTTCCAAATCAGCTTGAGAGGGACTTAGGCTGTCCAAAGTCTGCTTCTTCTGCCATCATTAGAGGAGTGCATTAAAGGATTTTGTTCTCTAAAGTTCATTTTTGTGCCTATGGAACTTCAACCCCTTTGCACTCTGACAGCAAATCTAGTGAATTGGAACCTATACTATTTTCAGCAGATGCTGCACAGCAAGGCTCAGTAAGAAGCAATGTTAGCAGCCACGAGGAAATTAAGGAGAAGAGTAACTACTACAGAGGGCTGAGACTGCAACTTTTAACTAAAAATGTCAGAGACAGATCATATTTCAGGGGATTACAAACACAGAATGAGCATCAAAGGACAAGATTTATTTATTTATTTTTTTAAACCAGCATATATTTTTTTCCAAATTTGTTTTAAATGGAGAAAAAAGGAAGTGCTGGTGGGGCATTTCCTTCTTGGCTCGAGTCATACATCATTTGGACCTTAGACTGAAGCATTACCTAATAAAGGTGTTTTTCTACAGCACTGCCTCATAGTTTGCTTTATGTATCAGAAGAATACAAAGATTAGGCAAGTTTTTACTACAGTTAGATTTACATTCCTAGTCATTTACTTTAGCATTCTTTCTTCCAACATACATTCTTTCCATCTTTCAATTAAAAGTACACCATACTGACATGAATCCACTTAAAAACAAACAAACAAACAAACCAACAAACACAAAAAACAGAAGAAATGAGTCTGAGAATCATTTCTTTTCTCTTTCATTGCCTTTCTCTTTAACATTCCACTCTTACATAAGTTAAACGCTCATTGGGATCAAGACAGACATTTATTTTATATTTTTACATTGCCTCAAGCAATTGGTTTCAACTGCTCCCTTGGCGCTAATATAATCTATTTGCAGAAAGACCTGAAAAATAACATTTTCAAAAGCATCCCAAACATGCAATTGAGTAGATGTTTCTTAAAAGGTTTTCTAAAGAAACAAACAAAATCTTAACATGAACTGTACAAAATATATGTTTAATTTCATAAATATTCATTTAACTTTTTTTTTTTTTTTAAGTGTTTCTCACAATAATGTTAATTATCTCCTGTAAACAGCCTCTTTAGGGAAAAGATTCAATCATTGATTCACTGATCTGCCACACTACAACGCTTTGCATTTGTGCATCTACAGACAGTGTATGTCCTTTATGTTTTGAAGCATAGAACAAAGTCAATGGCACTAGTGCTTTGTGTTTTGGGTATTTTTGTTTTGTTTTGTTTGCATAACAGCACACAGAAATTGTTTCAATTACCAATATCCTCATTTACATTCTCCTGGAAAGGACTGCAGGTGCTAAAGGAGCTAGCTAGGTTTCAAATAAAGCATACCATGGATTTATGCCTGAAATTACACTAGAGTAACACTTAAATTACAATAGTAAAAATGTATTATTGTAGTCTTGTTGTTTACCTCAGTAATGATTAGGAAGTCAACTGATTAACACAGATCACAGAACTTGCATGGGAACTTCTCAGTTTGACTGAGTTCTCATCTTGTGCTGGTAAAAATCTAGCATAAAATGGGGTGAAAAAGTTTTCATTAATTTTTTTTAATCCTACTACATCACTTGGAGGCATAAAACATTATTTACAATTTGACTATTATTCTATGATGTGCACATCTTGACTACTTAACTATGTACATGTACTGCCATACCTCTGCCTGGAGTTTGAAGGACAAATGTTATAGTTTTTAGCTACCCTCTCCACCTAGATACTCTTGTGCAAAACAATTGCCAAGCATTTTCAGAACAGAATATCATATAGTCGTCCTTACTGTATGAAAAATCATAAGATATAAAGCATATGAACATCCAACACAGGTTTGTCTTCTAGCTCTGAAATATACCAACAATTTCAGAGTCAGCAACAAGCTAAGTGGCAAAAGAAAAGGTAGACTGGAAGAGAGGGCTCATTGTGTTTATTCAGATTATATAACTAATTAGAACTCATTATTATGTGTTTACATTGATTAGTTACACTCATTTATTATAGGTAACTTTTTTTTAGTGATGTACAGGCATTTGCTGACAAAAGAAGTTTAAAAGAAATTGAGTTGGACGGTACTAATTATTTTGCAGGGACAAGAAAAAAATATTGAAGACATTAAAAGCAGAAAGAGAAGGTATGAGCTATGTGATGGAAATAGCAGCTGGGAAGGAGTTGTATACAAAAGGGATGTGGGGTCAGAACATGGAGAAGGAATGGGAAGAACAAGAACAGAGGCTTCCCTGAATGTTTGGAGATCAACTGCAAAAGAACAGGAGTTCTGCATATTTCAGCTGACCAGTTCCAAATTGAAGTTTTCCTCTCAGAAGTTTCATGGGCACAGAATATTAGAAGAACATTATAAGAATACAGAAAAGGTACACTGTTTCAGAGTAGAGTCCTGCAAAACAAGCAGCGACTAGTCTACAGTGGTTTCTGCTGGCTGAACCAAAGACAAATATTATTACAATTTAAATTAAAAAAAAAACCCTTTTATTTCTTTACATTCCCTTAAGGTGAAGTAAACTAACCCATAATTAAACTGATGCCATACCCCAAAATTACTCTGTTATGAATTCCTTTATTACTGTCTTTTGCTCTAAATGCACTGATCATGCATCATCTTGAGACTTCCTTTGTTATTGTTAAAGGTGTTTCTGAAAATAAGACCCCTGTTCATAGCCGGTTTAAAAATTTTTCTGTATTAAGACCTTAAACGACCTCTTCTCTTTTTGGAGAGGAATAACAACAATGAAACATGCTGTTTAAACATCTGCAGCATTCCACATAGTTGTACTGATGATGCCATGCAAACCCTAAGTGTCTTATAATCCCTCCAAAGTTCCCCTTGCCTTTGGCTGATTTGGTCTTTGTTCACTTTGTGCATGAGATGGACCATTACAAAGATCTGTGCTCTGGGGCTCCTCAAAGCATTATGAAATGTTTCTTTACGACTTTTACCTCTCAAATATTTTATATATGGATTTTCTCTTCCTATAAATTAAGGACAAATCTAAACATCCTGGTTTAACTTTTATTTCCTCCAGTTGACATCCTCAGCTTTATGATGTGATGTGATTTTATTTTACAGTTACACGTTCTACTTTTCTAAAGCCAATTGTCAGTTTGGTAATAATATACTGATTTCATTATCCTAGAAGCTTGAACCAGTAATAGATATCACAGACAACTAGTAAGCATCCATTCTTATCAGACTAGTTTTTTCCCTCTTCCTTCTCTTCCCCAGAAGATAACCAATTTTTTCAACTCTTGTAGTAAGAACAGAAGTAAACCCACCAGAATATGTCATTCTATCACCAGAGATAGCACTGTTACACACCAAGAGCTAGCCAAGGACTGTACTGGCTAGCTTGCTTGTACACCAACAGATATGTCACTGTAGCTGCATATGAGACAGTGCAATCTAACATACCGTTCTCCTTGTTAGGTTTACAGAAGAGTGTGGATAAAGGAAGCTAAGCCAGCCTTTTTGTTATTCTTGGGTAGGCAGTGGGTTTATATTAACCAGATAGAAACCAAAATAAGAGTACAAACGAATGAGTATCTAATGATCTCTGACCTACATAAACTGAAGAAATGGTCGCATTTTGCTGTGCATATGTGGCAGCCCACAACGTACACTTGTGATTGTCATTTCAGGCTCAAAAAGGAAAGAAAGATTTTAAGTTGAATTGCTGTCTAAGCTTCATGTCTCAAATGACTGGGTGTACGTGATTTTTTATAAAGGCTGAGTTCAAGATGGCATTCTTGTAAACATTTCTGGACCTCAACTGCAGTTTGTGATCCACAGATATGTGAGCAGCTCCTCTCCTCTCAACATTATACAGACTTTTGTTTTCAAATGACAATTGACCCAAAGCAAAGCTGCTTACTTTTGGGACTGGAAGCTTCTTGTGAACTCTCGTGTTTCTTAGATTAGGTCATGAAAAAGGGCACAACTTTGCAGCCTTGCAAGGGGATGTCAAGACAACTGGAGATGGATACCATAATTCAGGAAAACAACGTGAAGGGAAACATGATAGGATGACTAGCAGCTTTCGCTTCACAGCCTCAAAAGTATCATCATGTTACAGAACACCCAATCATGCTATATTATGCACTGATTATCTGGATATGAGGAGAAAATCTATAAATACTATCCCTCAAAATTGATTATAACTACAGAAACAACTATAGAACAAAAAAATGACAAAAATAACCTCAGCAATACAAACATTCATGAGTAATACATTGAATATTTATTTTCATATAATAATTTTATCACTGATGCATTTGCTGTATTTGTCAATATTGATAGAGCTTTCTGCTGTTTATTCCAGAGACACATTTAACTATTTCTCCTCCCACATTTTTGGGGTGGTATTGGAAGTATTATTTATTTCTCCCCTTCCTCTCCAGTCCTTCTTTTTAGGAAGTAGCACATCCCATCAGAAGTTTAGCAGTCATCATCAAGATACATTAGTTTTATGATACTTTACCTGCTTACTAACATTTGAGTTAACAGGAGAAGGAAAAACAGAAGGGGAAAAAATAAAGAAACAAGCAAACAAAACAAAAAAAGCCTTCCATCTTGGAAGGAAAACAGTTTGAGAGTGGGCCAAAGTGCCTAGCCACCCACTTCTCTGTCCTGCCAGCAGACTAGCTATGGAGTCCCAAGTAAGAGCATTACTTGAAGGTATATTGCCTCAGAAGAAGTTTAAATAGTCTCCCATTGCCATCACTGTCATCAGTTTGCTGGTACACATTCATGGTAAATTAGTTACTCCCATCTTTGCTGAAGATATAGGAACAGTGCTGCTTAAGTGAGCTTTCCGCTGTCCCAGGGAAGCAATATGTCCCAAAATAAAAAATGGCTATGCAGCAAAGGAGCATTGTTAGGAAAACACACTGCAAAGTTTGTCACTATTGTATATTAGGCTGTAAAATAGTCACTGAAAAATAAATAAATCAACCACAGTTATGTGTTATGACTCTTAATCCATGTTTGTGTTCATTGCCACAGGCCTGCTGTACCCTAATAGGGACAGCTACAAATGAGAAGATCTGAAATCAAGAGTGATTAAGCTAATGGGACTATTAGAACTAGTTGTAGAATGCTATAATAAAAGAATTACACATAAACCATTCATTTCCATGCTATGCCATAAGTTATTTGTTCCCAAATGAAAATTTTCAGTAGTTGGTGTTTGTTTATGTTTTGGAGTAGAACATAATTTGTTTCATTTCTGTTGCAAAAGCTTCCCTAGAAAGAGAAAAAAACGTTTACTTGTTTTAATTGACCCTGCCTTGAAATCAGCATGGGATTTGCTTGTTGGCCAAAAACATTTCAACAATGCTTGTGATTACAGAGCTAAGCGTACAAATCTGGGAGCTGGTTTTTTGTATGATTTTTTGTTGTTGTTTGTTTTAATAAATAAGAGCAGTTTCCTTGAAGAAAATAAACATAACCAACCAACAAAACAAGCAAACAAAAAGCTCCTCGACCAACACAGTCCTCTCTTACAAGCCAATTTTTTTTTTTTTTAATGGATTTGCAATTCTATTCAATGAATCTGTACAACTGGGTCTCAAAACTGTATCTATATGTATATATATATTACTGTATACTATGAACAATAGATTTCTGATTTTATTTGTGTGCAGAGAAGCTGTGTACCACAAAGTACAGTTGAGGGAGAATAAAACCATCCAAAAAAAACCACATTGTGACAAATCAAATCAATTAACTAGACTCATGACTTCTAATTGTTTCTGCTTGCATATAGCAAATAGCACAACTCTGAGCCATAGGTCTCTAAGGGCTATTTATACACTGATACACTGAAATACTCTGCCGGAAGAGGACAAAGTCTACATCAGCAAAACAAGGTCTCGCAAGTCAGCTATTGTCTTGTTTTGTTAGTGTCAGGGAAGCCTAAGGAGGATCGACATCTTCATGTGATGCAGAGAATTAGGATCAAAGCAATCTTTCCGCTGTCTGACACTATTTTACACTCGGAAGTACACTGACCCTTTTAAATTTGTTTACTATTTTGACCTTCTTAAATTAAGCCCTTAACTATTTTTTTTCTTCACCTGAACAGTAAAGCACAGGTACACAGGAATGGAATAGAGCTGGAAGCTCTTTTAGGACACTTTCCTGAAAGCACAAGAATTCTCCATCCCCCAGCATAAGAAATCAAACAGAGAAGGCAGGAAAGTGGCATGGCTGAGCAATGATCTGCTGGTAAAACTGAGGGAAAAGAAGGAGAAAGAACAGACAGTTGAAGCAGGGATGGGTGGCCTGGGAAGAAAACAGGGATACCACTCGGACATGCAGAGATGGGATTAGGAAAACCAAGGTGCAGATGGATATGAACTTGGCAAGGGATGTGGAAAATGTGGGATTCCATAGGTATATTTGTCAGAAGAGATAGGCAAAACAGAGTGTATCCTCTCTGATAAATGACAAGGGAGAACTGGCTTCAGCAGACATGGAGAAAGCTGAGGTACTTCAATGAATTCTCTGCCTCAGTCTACACTGGCAGTCAGGTTTCCCATTCCTCTCACGTCTCTGACCCTCTAGGTGAGAGTTAAGGCAGCAAAATCCCCCCCACTGTAAGAGCAGAACAAATCCAGGATCACCCATGAGGCGGAATGAATACAAGTCTATGGGGCTGGATAATGTGCATCCAAGGGTCCTGAAGGAACTGGCTGACACGGTACCCAAGCTGCTCTACATCATATTTGAAAAGCTGTGGGTTGTGGCTGTCAGGTGAAGTCTCCAGTAACTGCAAAAAAGGAAGCATGACTCATATTCAAGAACAGAAGAAAGGCAGACCCAGGAACTACAGACCAGTGAGCCTCACCTCTGTGCCTGGGAAGATCATGGAGCAGATCCTCATGGCTCTGCTTTGGCAGTGGAATTGATCAGAATATCCTTCCAGCCTATGTTAGTCTATGTGTTACCTATATATACTCTGCCTAACAACACAACGGAGACAGAGCATCAAGCCTCCCTTCTTCTATGACACAGAATTAAGCAAGCTACACATGCATCCTCTACTAGTTTAAATACCTTGACAATTATATTATCAAATAAATATTTGATAATATATACAGTTAATTATAACCATAGTTACAGTATATTTGCCTCCAAAAACTCAAAATGGGAAAAGCAATACTTATATTTTTTTTAAATAAACATTTTTAAAAATACTTGAATCCTGAGTTTCCAACTTAAAAAAAATAATAATAAAATAAAGATGGAAACAGCACTTCTTCCTGATATGGACAGCAATGACTTCTAAGGGCTTTGCAGTCACAAAGAGATGATTACAGTATGTGTCAGACTTCTGTAAACTGCAGATTTTCTGATTGCTCTTATTTCTATCAATACAACTTGTCCTCATGATTTTGTGAAAGAACGATTATAACTTGGAGACAAACAGGCTTAAAATAGGCTGGTCACACTGCTTTCCCCCTTGTGAAAGAGAACCTTTTGCCTATGTTGTTCTATGATTGCCTACAGAGAGATAACATTCTCTGGTATTTTTTCTCCTAGGCTTCTTTGGCTACCAAAACAGTGACTGCCTGCATCCTTCTAGGATCACAACTTCCAGCACAGCACAAATCCAACAGCAGCCTGGCAGCTCAGACATGGGATCTTCAGAGCTCAAGGCACAACTGTGCCATAGCACACAGACTGTGTGCATTTGGGTGCCTGTACAATACAGCGTGCTGATAAAATTGTCTATGGCTGAAATACTTCTGGGTCCAGAAGCAGAAAGCCCTGCTGGGAGGCAGAGCTTATTGGGCTAGGTGCAATGCCATGAGAACATTGTTACTATACTTCCTCTGCTGAAGCAGGTACTGCCACATACTGCTGTGACAGTACAGACGTGCATATAAAGGTATGCATATATATATGCACGCACTGAACCCTTAGAACTAGTTCAAGGCTTCTTCTACAGGTCTTTAGTACACAATGAAAAAAAAAAATACACCATCAGCTTTTTCAGAAAACACGGATTTCTTGTTACCTTTTGATATTCAAACACAAGTCAATCAAAGCAAAATATCAGACTTCATGACATATAGCTTGAATAAATGAAAATATTATGAAATAATGCACTGTTGTTTTAGGAAATGATTGACAGGAAGAAAAAAAGTGGTAGGTGACTCAAATTCATTTGAATTAGGTAGTGTTAACTATGTTGATATCAGCATTCCTCTAACCAGCGAGCGAGGATTCAAATCGTAGGCAGACAACACCTCTAAAGGCTGAGGTCACTCTAGACTTATCCTAGATTTATGAAGTTACAAAAACAACACCAATGGAAGACACAGGGCTTCTATGTTAACATCACTCAGAGTGAGGCTTTCAGTAATATTCAGCAGCAGATGATAACTGCAAGTAGAGAAGAGGGAGAGGCAAAATTATAAAGAACTCTGAACACAGTGAATAAGAGAGTATTAGATTTGTGGAAGGCAATCTCTTACACTTTGAAAATCTGCTTATTCCACTCTGACCAGTGTCAATGGTTTACAGGCTGGTTCAGCCTGGTTCCCATGACCAGTGGGCCGGAGGGATTTTGCAAATCATGCCAAAAATCATAAAACCATGACAACCAGTCACTGCTGGAATCATTTTACTAACTCCAGAGAGGTGCAAATAACCAGCTTCATGAGGAAAAAAAAAAAGGCAAGATACACATGTTTAAGATGAGAACTGCAGGAAAATTACTCTTTTGCCCCACAGGCGTGCCATTCGGGATGCATATTATCACTGCAATATCTCACTATTATTAAATATATTTCAGCTTTGATTATATTAAGTTTTTAAACTCTTGTTCTGTTTTAGCTGAATGCTCTTCTAAAGTGAGTGGCAAGCTTATAACTGCCTGAAGCAACAAGTTGCACCAGTCATTGGTCAAGAATAGGGGGATAACATTACTGATATACTGATAACACAGCTTTACTTTGTCCACACTGGCATTCCAGACCCTTCCCAGAAGCACTGGACAATCAGCAGAGCCACAGGAGGATAAAAGCAAACATCAGGTGCACCACTTGAAAGCTGGTATGGCAAAAATCTATGCAATCCTTATTTTCAGTTGGTCCAAAATGAGCTTCATTTTGTCATTTGATCAGAAGCAGATTTATGTGATTTTGGACAACATTAAACATTTGAGGTAGTATGCACACACGTACTGCATTGCTTCAAAAAGGTCTCTAAAAACAAAACAAATACTTAGTATTTAAAGAGCAAAATACTAACAATGGATCTACTCAAGCAAATGATAGAGAAAATATGTATGCAGACTGCATAAGTTTTGTGTGTTTTTTTTTTTGTTGTTTTGCTTTGTTTTGTTTTTTTAAAGAAAAAAAAGTCTCCCCAAAATACTCCCAGATTTTCTTTCCTTTATCAGATTGTGCCAAACACAGTTTCTCTGTTATGACAGCACGCTTCAGTCAACACCTATGGTGTGACACCATATTTACTTCTGCTGGGCTGAGAATTTGCAGCTTCTGTGGGAAGCTGCAGCCTGAGCTATCAGAAATAGCAGGCTGGGGGAGGTTTGCAAAGTCCTGGAAACAGCTTCTCGCAGCTGGCACATTCCAGCTTGGCAATAACTGTTTAGAATAAAGTACCCAGAGCGTCTCGCACTACTCCCTGGTTCCAGTTCAGCATCTATTTAGAGGTGAATCTCAAGAAAAAAAAAAGGAGTTCGTTGCCTATAGCTGAAGGCAAAATCCAGCTTTCCCTCATGAGTATGCTAACTTGACATGAATATCAAGTGGCAACTACAGTTTATGTTAATCTCACACCAGAAAAATGCTAGTAAGGGAAAAGCTTGCAAACACTTCAATTTCCAATCCTGTGTCATGTATGCAGAAAAGTGCTATTTCCACACCCTCTACTGTGATTTAAATCGTGTGTGGGTCAAGCAATTCGCTAGGATGGAAATGCCAGTATGCATACCTGTGATTTTACTTGTAATGAGAAACATTCACTCTTTGTTCTGATGTCAGAGTTACATCATTACATCAGGAGCAAATCCTCAATCATTTTTTTGATTGTTTTCAAGTGTACCTGCAGGGAGACTTACTCTTACAGTTTTAAGAGTTTATATATACAAAACCCTGCAAGAATCATAATCATCTTGGCTCATACTTCGTCAGCAAGGGCAAATTTCCTTTAAAGAAAGAGCTAATTACATCTGCTTCAGATCTCTAAACTCCCTCAAGGTTGCATTTTAATGAGATTCAAAAGACTCGCCAAAACCAAGTTGAAAGCATTTGGCATTTTTTTTAAAATATGCATTCAGATAAACTTGATAAATCTGTTGATATGCTGTTATCTATTACTCTGTAAGAAACCACAACATGCTGAGAACCTGCCATCAAACATGCCGCACCTTTAGTAGAAGAAGGTAGTGCATTCATCTGGGACTGACAACAAGATGATGTTAAAGGAAAAAAAGAGAAAAACAGGAAATAAGTCAAATGAAAATGCAAATGAGGCAATATGTAATAACTTCCATCTTTCTTGGACAGAAAACTCACCTGTCATGAAGTATTGGACTTATGTGGCAGGATTTTCATAGCTGGGGAGGGCTCTGCCAGCAGCGCCCAGGAGATGAACTGTGAACGACCCTAGGAGAGTGGAATTACTGAATGGAAACTACTGTGCAGCCGCAGCTGGGAAAGAGGGGTGAGAAATGTAGGAGGAACGGCCCTGCAGGCACCGAGGTCAGAGCGGCAGGAGGTATACAGCAACAGCTCCCTGTAACTCTACTACTAGAGGCCCACAGAGGAGTGGATTGTCCCCCTGCAGCCTGCAGGCATCACACGGAGCAGAGCTCGCTGCGTGGCGTGGGAGATGCGGCCCATGGATAACCCACAAGAGCAGCCTGGGCTGCAGCTTGGGATGAGGCTGCGGTGGAATAGGAGGGCTGGGAGAGCTGCAGCCTGTGGTAAGCCTGTGTGAGACCAGGTCAGGAAGGACAGCATCCTGTGAGAGGGACCCCACATGGAGCACAGGCAGAGAGTGACCGTGGAGGAGTGGCAGGGACAAAGCGTTACTTACTGACGGCAACCGTTCCCTTCTGCTGCTCAGATGGAAAGACAGAAGAGGGTGGATGGTGGGGGAAGGTGTTTTCTGCTTGTTTTTAGTTAGACGAGAGACTGCTCTCATCAGCAATAAATTACATTTATCCTCCTATACTGAGTATGTTTTGCTCATTATAGTAATTAGCGGGCAATCTTCCTCTTTGTCTTAATCCTTAAGCCCATTTTCATCATATTTTCCTCTTACTTTGAGAGTTATGGTGGAGTTACCCATTAGGGTGAAACCACCACAATCACAGAATCACAGGGGTCAGAAAGGACCTCAGGAGATCATTGAGTCCAACCCCCCCACTAAAGCAGGTACCTTGCAATAGGTCGCACAGGTAGACATCCAGACAGGCATCTCCATAGAAGGGGCCTCTACAACCTCTGGGCAACCTGTTACAGGGCTCCGTCATGCTTACCGTAAAGAATTTCACCCACATGTTAGTATGGAACTTCCTATGTTGAAGTTTTAGGCCATTACTCCTTGCCCTGTCACTACACACCACTGAGAAGAGCTTCACCTATTTGCCTTCCACCTCCTTTTAGATATTTGGAAACATTTATCAGATCTCATCTCAGTCTTCATTTTCCCAGGCTGAACAGACCCAGATTACTCAGCCCATGTTATATGGGAGATGGTCCAGGCCCTTAATCATCTTTGTGGCCCTCTGCTGACTTCGAGGAGATCCCTAACTTCTTTGAACTGAGGAGCCTAGAACTGGACACAGCAGTCTGAACACTTAGGTCCCTCTCCACAGAGCTCATCTCCACAGTCTATGCTGTTAAAAGCAGTATCACAGGAGAATAATCCCTGATATAAAAGCTATGTTTAAAAGTGAGTGGGAGAAACTGATATAGGCTGGTTTGCTTAGTGTTATGTTCATTATATTAGTTCAAGGACCAGTACCCTAATTCAGCAAAAAAAAAAAAAAAAAAAAAAAAGCTAATTCTATGACTTTTCAGTTCAACTTTGCTTGGTGTGTGAACAGCTTTGTTTTCTTTTAATTCTGCTTCATGAGAAACACCGAAGTCATAATTGGCTACTTTTATCTTTTGCACCCACCAGGTGCAAAGACACCATCCTCAGATTTCACATATATTGTTTTGTAAGTTGCTCACTACAGCTTAACAAGCATTGGAATTTGCCAAATTGGGGAAAAGCAACTAAAGGTTAGCCAAAAGTCTGTGTTTAAGCTGATGGAGGAAAAACAGGGATAAAATAAATGGGCTTACAACCACCCTAAATGCAACTGTGAATGCCCATGGACATTAGGAACATCAGCATATACTAATGAGTTCTTGGAAAATTATGAATATGTATGCCAATATATTTCATATATATGTCTTAACTGTTTAAATGTAGAACCTGAACTCTGAAAGCAAGCACTTGTTTTGTCAAGTCACCTGGTATCTACTGTGAGGCATAAAGGAATGCCACTTTCTAATGCTACACTGTAATCAGAGAGTTTTCTTCCCAGATTTTGGATAACAAAACTATTAATGTTCTTGGAGAAGTGTTAAGTTTACTTGACTATACAAATATGTACTTCTGTGCTGAGTGATGTCTGTACAACAGAATCTTTATATTTGACAGGGTTGCATAGCCATTCATATCGTATTGAGTGCTCTACTGGATTTTGTTCTTATTACATTCTGTGCAAATGGCTGATGCAGGAGTGAGAGTGCTGAATCCTATCTCTCCTTGAGCATTGTTTATCAGGTCCCTCACTAACACCCAATCAGTTCCACTCAGCAATTCTATTGAAGGCAAAGAGTTTCCACAGGTATTGCCACACAACATAATTAGAAAGCAGTTTCAGTTCAATGAGACTTTATTAGCTTAACAAGCCATACAAGGCTTATAAGTGTGTAAGAAGAGGTACAACATTCCCAGCTCTGTCAAAAATCTAACATCCATTTAGAAGAAAGTCACTTTTTGAGCATGACATTTAGTGTCTTATGCTCCCTGTCAGCATCCACAGTGCACTGGAATTGGGAGATCTTACTTGGTGTATTTTTGAGCACTTAACATGCTCCGCATTCCTGTTCCCTGTTCAAGGTACCAGCTAGAGGAGCCACAACACAACAACTGAGTTCAAATTCAACAAGCACACTCTTTCACACCTTGTATTTTATAAGAAACAGCATGCATCTGTCACTCTTCTTTTGTTGCATAATAACACAAAATGTGATGTCCTTTTATATTTTGGTTAGCAAAGCTAATCATTTCAGCAACCTGTCTGAATGTTTGCTGTTGCACTCCAGTACTCCCTTAATGTCACTGACAAACCTTGGGGTCTTGGAATGGAAATGAACATATCAGCTGGGCTATCCATAGGACTTTCTAAGGTAATACACTTTTCAATATCATGTATCTTCTACACATGAACGGAAACCACGGATGGTCATAGTAGAATTATTGCACTGTGTAAAATACAGACCGTTATGTATCAGGCTTTTATGTATTCAGGAAAACTATTGTACCTGACTGTAAACATAAGTCTTCAGTTTTCAGAGATTTTACAACCTGTTTTTCATTCTTATTTTTAAATGAGCATTTTAGGAAATACTTGCAAAGGTTGCTGAATTTGTAATTCCACCTTCTGCCAGTTTTATTCACTGTATTAAAAGGTATCCTTTACAGGCTTATGACATTTTTGTATGCTTACTGAGAGCTATGAGCATTCAAATGCTTTGATCATCAGGTATGATCAGCACTGGTTCATGCATACTAAGTATCCACAAGTTTAGTACCAGACGCACTAGACAATACATGGGGCAACTGAGTTGGTAAAGACAGGACTTTGGTCATTCTCAGCACATCTAGATCCTTCAAGAAACACAGATTTTCCCAACAGATCCATGTTGAGACTTGTCAACTGCATTAGTACTGTATGGGAACTGTTGAGTCACAGCCTAAACCACTGATTGATCATATGGAGAAAGACCAGTCAGCTGTGGGAGCACAGGTGAAGGCAATTCAGCTGTGTGACTGGAAGGGGTGGAGCCTGGCTGTACCTCTCTTAGACCCCATTTAAAGGCTGGCTTCCACTGTTGAAGGATCTCTGGTTGGAGATCCATCCCTTGTGGAGTTTTCCCCCCCATGAGCCTAGATCCTTGGAGACAGACGAGAATTCCTTTCCTGGTTGTCCTTTTTGCTATTTCACTCCTGTGTCACCATTCCACTGTGCTAATCTTTCCCAGCTGTAACAAGTAGCAGTTCAGGTAGTCACTTAAATCCTTCTTGTACCGTTTTTGTTCTCGACCTTACATATCCCTCTACCAGTCCTCCATTTAAATGCATCTGAATTTGAGTTACTGTATTCTATGATTCTTAGCTCACTGAATCAACTACAAGAAAATGTTCTTTATATCATGATTAACATCACATAGTACCACAGCTTCTTATTTCTGGTTATATCCTTCTGGTCTTGTTCAGGTATATGCCTTCTGAGCAGTCTTGCAGACAGTTGCCTTCTAAATCCTTTAAGCAACCCATCCACTCATTTTCTTAGGTGTACCTGATCTTGTAGTCACATGCTAAGACAACTACCTCCTTTCTCCCAGTTGCTCATTCATCCACCTCAGATGAGTTTTCTCAGCAAAATTTACTCCTGTATGATGATTACCTTAAAGATCTCTCCACCCTCATATTTTGTCTTCCATTACTTTTACATCTTGTTTTTTTTTTTTTTTTTTTTTCCCAGGTTCAGTAGTCTCCAGATTAGCTTTATATGAAGGCCTTTTCCAGGATAGATCTTATTACTGTTTACTTATTTTATTTGTGGTTTACCTATGACATTTACATACAAATATATTGAAACCCCAGACACTTGTTTTTGTGAAAGCAGACTTATGCACCCATGCGACAGACACTATGGATCTGCATGAAAGTATAGATAAAGAGGCCTTGATCAGGTTTCAATTCCTGAAGTCATACTCAATTGCATTAACTCCTTGCAGTACTGGATAGCCTGCATCAATAGAGAAAGAGGAAACTGACTTTCAACAAGGTATGCCTTATTTTTAAAGCTAAGTAAAGTCAGAATAGTTTCTGGTTTGGTACTCATGAATACAAATTCAAATTCCAATGGTTACCTGTTTATTTCTTTGTAAGGCAGTTATTGCATTTTTATACTGGAAGAATTACATATTTTAAAGCACCAGCCATCATTTTCCAGTATTAAGGCATTTCCACAGTTAAAGTGATCTCTATTATTTCTTTTTTCTTCTCTCTCTCCTCCCCAGAATCCCCAAGCACCCAGTGCCATTGAAATGCAGAATAAAAAGGGAATAGGTGTATGGGGAGAGATTTAGAAGTCAGTCAGAACAGAAGCCAAGATGATAGTTGAGCAGATACATTACTCTTCTAGGAAAAAAAAAAAATAAAAATATCTGTCTTAAGACTAGGGCAACAAGAGAGAATCCTCTTTCTATCAGAAAGATATTAATGAACCTCTCTAAAAAAAAAAAAAAAAAAAAGTTGTGTTACAAATACCCTTTTGTGCAGATAATCACAGAGGAAAGAAAAAGGAAAAAAAAGCTCACTAATTATATAACTCAAGAAGCCCAGACAGGCTCAACTTCATTCACTTGCACTGCTCCTGACCCAGCCAGCACCCAGCCTGCCCTGATTCCCAGAGTTCCAGCATCAACCCAAACCAGCTGCACCTTTGCCTCTACATCCTTCCCACTTCAACATCTTCTGACAATTACCTCATCACAGGCATGTGAGAGATGGAAATAATCAGCCCAGTTTGCATCTTAAAGTTGTAAAGTATTTACAAAGTCCTGAAGTAATTTTCCCATCATTATTTTTTCAAAAATGTTATAAGTTTCTTCCAAATTAAATAGTGCTTAAGACTTATTAAGAAGAAATATTATGCTTGGTCAAACATGCATAAGCACTAAAGAAGAGAGATATTTCTTTCATAAACAGTTACTGTAACTTTCTCTCTTTCTATTTTTTTTCCTTGAAGTGGAGCTAAGAAACGAAAACAAAAATATCATGTAACACAAGGAACTGTTCCCACAAACAGCTAACAGCTTCCTACCATCTTCCCACTAAAAATCCAAATTTATTTTATAAACAAAAGTTTGTCCACCAAATACCATTCCTTATTTTAAAAATTGATAGCTTCTTTAAAGTGAAATATGCGTAGGTATAACTGTGAAAAACAACATTGAAAATACCAGCCTACGAAAACGTTTAGCTAAATTTTTCTGTTGAAGTTTAGAGAGGGAATATTATTGGCAACTTACAGACCCCTACATTTATGTTTTGAAGTTCCATATGCCAGAGTCATTCAGATCCAGGATTTCAAGTTTTGATCCTTCAAATAATACTTATTCCACAGGATAAGTTTGCTGTGTATTGAATGTTGACCTGTTACACACTTATCCTGGAAATAGTTATGTACATGCTAAATATAATGCGCTGTAAGTAATCATTGCAGTGACCCTTGGTGTATATGAAATTAAGCAGGTGTGTATGCCCTAGCAAGCTCCAGTCCATAGTTTGTATTATCACATTCTTTTTTTATTAACTTAATTTAGATTAGGAACAAAAATCTTTTTTACATATGGACAAAGATTAACTGTTAAAATTTGTCTATTTCTAAAAAAAAAAAAAAAAAAACCAAAAACATGACTAAAACTATGCAGTATAAAGTGCCTATGGACATCCCTTCATCAGAAGATTTGTCCATGAAAAATCCCTCCGTGTTTCAGTCAGACATCACCAGACTGTCAGACTCTGAGTCTATAGGGATCTGCTTTTGTGGAAATCACTACAGCCTGAGCAGAACATTTGGAACTGAAACACTTTTGTCTTTCCTTGTAATTTCACCAGAAAAAAAAAGGCTTCAAGTTTGGAACAAAGTCCTGAAGGCTTGGCATAGGTCCTGAGATGGATGACAGGGAAGAGACCAGTTTGCAGCTCTTTGTTTTTTTTTTTTTTTTTTTTTTTTTTTTTTTTTTTTTTTTTAAGTATTTGGAATCTCAGATCCTGCCAGAGGGAGAACCATCTCAGGGAAGTATATGATGCTCTGTAGCACAGACATTTCAAGTGGAAGAACTAATATGTCAGGAACAGAAATTAAAATGCATATTATCTGCAGCTGCTCTTAGGTAACATGAAACAGTGTTGTTGAGAAGAAACAAACAAAAAAAAAAAAGAAAAAGAAAAAATAAAAGCTAAATTTCCCAGAGATTTTTTTTTTTTTCTTAAAGAAGAAATAAGCTGTATTGTTTCCCACTTACTCAGGAACATTGCAGCAGGTGAAGAATGAATGAGGAAATGATATGAAGGACAAAAAAGGTGGGAAAAGAAGCAATGGACGTGGGTTACAAACATTGCTTTCCAGTCTTGCAGGGCACTGAAGTGTGGCTCTTTTGGTTTTTCTATACTTGCAGAGCATATAGAAAAGACAAAACAAAGTATGTGTCACTTACTATGTAGACGGATTATACAAGGACTCTTTTTTGAAATAGCAAGTGTACAGGAACAGTATGAGAACTGTTGAGATCCCTCCCTTGTGGAATTATTCCTGTGAACTTAGATCTCGGGAGATGAGTGAGCATCTTTCTTTGTGTAATATCATCTCATCTGCACCAGTCTTTCTGATTGTAGCACCATCCCACCCACACCCATCCCATCCATGGGAATCTTTCTAATTGTAACAGCAAGGCAAAATGTACCACTTGTAGGAACTGTTGTGTTTAACTTTGCAATGAATACTACTGTACTTAAGTATCCACTCAAGTCTCTTGTGAACTTCTGCAAACAGACTTACATTGTAAAGTCTAACAGAGTGCCAAGTCTTCAAATGATTTGTACAAATTAGAGTTCATTAAAAGCAAGACCCTCAAAGTGTCCTTGAAGACCTAAATATGTCTTCCTTATTCTCTAATAAGGAAAGAACATCATTTTTTCAATTTTCAGCTTACTTACTCTTTACAGGTAGTGAATAATTGCCTGTTACAGCAAGGATGACAGTAGGTTTGTATCTTTGCCTGTCCAACTTATGGAACTAAAATTACTGAGCTCCCCTGGCCCCAGTGAGAGAGTGTGACATTGCTAGTACCCTTCCAGTTACTTCCTTGCTATGAACATCTCCCTAGAGAAGCCTCCATCTTGTCACCAGCAACATTAAGTGCCTAGGTTCCTTGGCTTCTCCATTTTAATATCCCGACCTTCCTTTCTTGATTTCCCCAATTTAAGACCTTCCATATGTGAAGTAATCAGTTTATAATACCTCCTCATCCTTTCCTTACGGAATCCTTTGTCACCCAAAGACTTGGAAGCAACTCTGAAGTGAAGCAGCAAATGTGTTCTTAAAATTCATATGTGGATTTCAGTTCATTCTTATTCAACACAGCATTTAAGCATGTGTGAAAACTTCAGCTTGCGGCTAAATTCTCAAGTCAATGGGTTGTAAACACACCTTTTATGTTACGCAAGCACCAAGGGCTGGGCTAGGCTACATTTACTTCAGCACGATCTCCTTAACCTCTGGTCTTGGCATGACTGTTCAGTTGTGAGCAGCCACTGTCCTGCTGTGCTTAACAGAATACAAACAAGCATATATAGATAGATAAATGCACATACGTAGGTTACTGAAAGTAATGCTTCCTATTTACTTCTATGGAAACTAAAACAGATACAAAGTGCAAAATAACACTGTTTGATAGAGCAAATTCTCACCTACAAAATACTATTTTTCAGGATAGCTATTACATATAACCAACAAATATTAAGATGTTATAATCACAAAGAAGAACAAGAGAGTTAGGCAAAGTAGACTATGATAGCAAGAGAACAAATAGAAGGCTTACCTGTACGCTAGGCTCACCCACAAAAAACACCAGAAAAGGATCTCCAGAAGAGATCCTTCCCCACTGGTAGCCAGCTCTTAAATAGGTCTAGGAGGAGTGGAGCCTGGCTCCACCCCTTCTGGCAGCACAGGAGAATTGCCTTCACCTGTGCTCCTCTGGCTGATTCACGGCTCGCCACAGGTGATCAATCAGAGGTTCAGGCCGTGACTCAGCAGTTCCCATACACATTACCACTAGCTGTGCATTTCAGCCAGTGATCAACAAGAGCCTGCATGCCATGAATCTGGATCAGTGGAGGTGATGCACTGCTGTTGTACAATATCATGCTAATATTCACTGTTTGGTCTCCATAAACATTCAGGAAGCATCAATGAATATCAGTGGGGGCCATTTTTTTTCTGCATGGAGGAATTTAATGACACACCTTTGCTTCATATGCACTTCCATGTCAGACAATATTCTGTCAGACTGGCCCTCTGCTGCCATCTGTCACGCAACAAAATGTAAAGGAATATTAGTGGGAAAGTTCAGCCTCTACTTCCATACTACCAACATCTGTCTCTGATATCATGGACAAACATAATAAAATAGGAGGTATTACCTCTGGAGCAGCCCTCATATGGAGAGGATCAGAGATATCAGGAGTGAAAAAGATACTTTCTAAATAAAAAAGCAAAGACAGAATAAAGAGATACACAGATGAAGAAGGAAATTAGATAAAAATAAAAAAGTGGCAGGTATCTTCAGCAGTGTTTTGAGCAGTTTCTCTGTTTCTATGATTTCTCATGCTCTTGTGTTCCAAGCCAAGATCAATTGAGATTAATCAGTTGTATAGAAACCATTGTAAACTCATTGCAGGCTTTTAGAGTTTAAATTTGTTTATTCAGCACAATTTGGTTAGCATCAGGTGCTGAAGTTACCGACACCAACACTAGCATAGAAATTACTTTATTTAGCTCCCAGTTGTAAGTTTCTATAGCAACCTTGTCCTATAACAGGAAGCTGAGTTTCTGGCACATGAATGCTGCTACTGCAGCTAGACATTGTTAATACTGTATTTTTTTAGCACTCAGCTGTTCCTTAATTTTTCTAACATCCCCCTCCCCCCCTCCCCCCCCCACCTTTTCCTTTTTCCTGAGGTTTGTCTTCAGTATAAATCTGACTGCTTAGTCATGCTTGTAATTGCACCTTTTGCTTTTATACTTTCTTCCTTGGCTGTAACATAAAGTACCCACTTCAGTGGAGGCTCAGTTGCCCTGAAATTTTTGCAAGGTGTGCCATGCTGCATTCACATATACTTTCCAAATTGTGCAGAGTGGTAGAGCTGGAGGAATAGGACCCGGAGCTGTCAAGACTGTCCAGAAAAATTACAGTTGCCTCTTTCGGAGAAACTACTCCCTGTGGCTTCAAACTCTCTGGACAAAACAGTGTAATGGCTGCTCAGACCACAAGAGTGAAATCTCTAGTGAACTTTAAGGAAGGGCTCATTCTGCAGATGCTCCCCATTTTCAAGATCCAGAAGAATATCATAACCTGAAGTAAGCTCACATCTTTTGAGGTAGGGTCAAGAATAAAACTGTCACTGACTTCTTGTAAACGTTAGAGATCTCATTGAAATTCCTACATTTATTGGAAACTCATGGCTGAATACCACATTTAGACATTGAATTGTAAAATGAATCCCCTTGAGATACTTTCAGACTTAGCCAAAAGTTACTGAGATCTTCTAAAAGGTTGCCTGTGAACTCCATGAACAGGTCTGTATTATTGTAATATGAATAAATTTATCATATACATATATATGTATATATGTATATACACACATTTGCTCAGTGTGACTCAAGTTTTTCTTCGCAGCTAGAGGTTTGTTTTTGTTTTTTGTTGTTGTTTTTTTTTTTCTAGTGCACACTCAAATGCTTGTGTAAAGTGTTGGACAAACCATAATGACAACAAAGAACAGTCATGTAAGTACTGTAGGTGTTTGGATGGCTTAACAGTAATTAGCAGGCATTTTGAAATCCTATTTTGAGCTTTTTTTTTTTTTTTTTTTTTTTTGTGAAATTACTTTGTATGTTGCTATTTGTGTGTAAAACAGTGTTTGGCAGAAATGTTAGATGTTTATACTTTCTAGTTCTGTTTTCAACTTCTTCAGTTCAAGTACTTTTACATCAAAGAGAAATGCGTTGATCTACCCAAAACCCATTGGGAATGTCCCTACTGCTGTCCTGGAGCCCTCTATCCTATGAGGAAGAGTCCGAGCTACCTCAAAGCTACAGAAAACAAATCCTGATATCAATGAAATGCAAATTTGTATTTTGTGACTCAAGAACAGCACAGACCATATGTTTTGAATAACAATAGCATCCCCAGGTAGGCTGGCCACTGTAACCAGAATTAATTCTTGTGATTCTTCACACATGAAAGGAGAAGCTGCTGTAGGGTCTCACTTCCTTGCACTTTCTAGCTGAGGCAGCAGCTATTCTCAGCTATTCTCTTTAGAGAATAGTGAGTACTGCAAGATCACCTGGCTGTAACTATAAGAAAGCTTTAAGAGCCCTGAGCTCTGCATGGGCATCTGTTATTTTGTTGCAGAAAAACTTCCAGGAAGAAGTACGTTGAACCTAAAGTTAACTACTATCAGGTTCAGCTCCAGTCTGTGCTGGCGAAGTCTAGATGACTTGGATATTTGTTGTTTGCTTCTGTTATCTTTCCTATACTTTGGTTGTCTCTTATCACTTCTAATAGGCACTTTTGCTTTCCCATCTGACCTTAACAAAATGGGATTGCCCTTGCTCAGGTTTCTAGGGTTGCTATTTTTAGTGCCGGCAGTTTGAGAATATCTATTTGTAGAAGACTTTTCTTCCTTCCCTAGCCTCGGTTTTCGCCCAGCCTGGGGGTGAATTTACTGTCCCACAGTATTCAGCTGGATGATACGCAGGGTGCTGCAGGTTGGCAGGGGCATCTGTCTGTCAAGGTACATTCTGTCCTTGAAAGCTATAGACCACCTGTCTGGTGGCATATCTATCCCAAGTATCAACCATTCTCTAAATTCCTAAAAATTTCCTGCTGTGTTTTTAGGAGTGCCTATTTTGGAACAGGGATCAGAGCCCCAGAGCACAGGCTGAGGGCAACAAGAGTCTGTGAGAGACTGGTGAGAGGATAAAGATATTGGAAACCGTTGTCTTAAAATCATTGATAGTCTCTCCAATGACTCATTCAGCAATGCAGGCAACTTCAGCAGGACCTATGTTGCTACTGCTTCTCCTGCATAGAGATCCCACACAGCCTGAATAGAGCTACCATCTTTTGCCAAAACACTTCTCCCTGCAGCACTAAAGGATTTAATTCTCTTCTATTTTGCTATCCCAGGTTTCTGGATTCTCTCTTAACAAGCTCTGGAGAGGTTTTTCAAAATGGCAGTTGCAAAAGTAATCTTTTTCTGTGTTTGCCTCTTTCTCAGAGACAGGAATCATGTTTTACAGTAGAGATGGAAGACAGCTTTCCAGAGAACTAAAAATCAACATCTTCAAATATTTTCTCCAGCCTGAAACAGCTGAAGAAATGAGTGGGAGGAAGTAGGGGGGAATGGGAACATAGATATGTGAACTATATTAAGAGTTTCCTGAGCTGGGCATAGCTATTGGAGTTAGGAGGATAGCAGACCTTTCTTTTTACAGGTAAAGGAAAGAAATAACAATTGTACCATTTCTGAATTTTTATAAACATATTATTTTCATTCGTTATTCTACAGTGATTATATTTTGCCTAGTTTAGATCATACTTCTGTTATGCTATCAGATAGCATACATTATATCACATATACATATATATGCCCAGGTCTGGAGCCCCCAATACAAGAAAGACAGGGAGCTGTTGGAGAGGGTCCAGAGGAGAGCCACAAAGATGATCTGGGGATTGGAGCATCTCCCCTATGAAGACAGGCTGAGGGAGCTGGGCTTGTTCAGCCTGGAGAAACAAAGGCTGCAGGGTGACCTCATTGCAGCATTTCAGTACCTAAAGAGAGCCTACAAACAGGAGGGGAATCAACTCTTTGAAAAGGTAGATAGCAGCAGGACAAGGGGAAATGGTTTTAAGTTGAGGGAGGGAAGATTTAGGTTGGATGTCAGGGGAATTTCTTTACAGAGAGAGTGGTGAGGTGCTAGAACAGCTGCCCAGAGACGTTGTGGATGCCCCATCTCTGGAGGTGTTCAAGGCCAGATTGGATAGGGCCCTGGGCAGCCTGGTCTAGTATTAAATGGGGAGGTTGGTGGCCCTGCATGTGGCAGGGGGGTTGGAATTCATGATCCCTGAGGTCCCTTCCAACCCTGGCTATTCTGTGGTTTTGTGATTCTGTGATATGAGAACAGAACCCTATAATTTATTGCACAGATATTAAATTCTTTAGATTAGTTGACTAAGAAAGCACTTCAGTAATAGAGCATAGAAACTACCACAAAATATGCACTTTTAATCTAAGAAAAACAATCAGTGAAACACTATGAGGTAGAGATACTTCTTTATCTGAAAAGATTCCCCTTAGTGTTTTCAGTTATTGTAATCTTGTGCTTAACACATTTCTAATGGAATAAACAAGCTCTGAAACAGACAGGAAGAAAAAAAGGGGGGAAAAAAAGAAGCAAATGTGATCTCAAGATCTCAAAAGAAAATTTCTGTTAGATCTGGGGCTCTGTGCTCACTTCTTCCCTGTGTACAGACCTCTCTTTTCCTGCACAATTACCACAGGTATAAGAAGCAGCCTCCAGCAGTCTGTTGCTATCACTCCCTTTTATAGGCATTGTCTCACAATCTCTTCAAAAGAATCAATATGACTGCACAGAGGGGCAAGTCCTGTCCATCCTTCACATCTTCAGCTCCCACCAGCATTTATGCAGTTGCTTCAGAAATCAGATTGTAATATTGATCCACCTGAGAATATTTCACTTGAAATTTTTGCAGCTGGATTAGTTTTAACCTAATGGTCATGGCTTTATGACCAACAGTGGCTCTTGTGGCAAACCAGCATAATGGGAAGGATCTGACAGTGTGGACTTACAGCAACGAGCCTGCTCCAGTGATGTTTTATTAACACTGTTGAAAAATTTGCTTAATTAAACAGGAAAAAATCTTATTTGGTGCAACAAGGATATAGACATCAGACTAGATTGAAATGTCTAACAACAGTTTGCATCAACATTATTTCCTTGTAATGAAGTTTCACCTTAAAAGCAGTTTACAATGTGTTTTCTTACAATAGACAAGACTGTGATATTGCTGTCATATTTCATGCATGAAAGCATGATGTTTCTTTTTGCTATTCTTACATCAGAAGCGGCTCCACTTTTTAATGTTTAAAACCATTATTTAAATATAAAATGTTGATGAGAACTACAGAAAACTCATATTAAAGTGCACTTCTTCTAAAAGATGACACATTTTTCCACGAGAAGAACAAGAATCTGGTTTTTTGCATCTAAAAAATTACAAAAAAATAAAAGAAAAAAAGTATTTTTCAATTCATATAATCTTTTCTCAAACTACATACTCTATATTTAAGAAAATCGAAAAAGTTGTAAGTATGTACCCTCACCAAAAGCAACTTAACACCAAACCAACCACATATGTCATCATTTTAGAAAAATATGGAGGACAGAGATTATTTTTTGAATGGGTTCTATGCTTTAGGAGTCTGGGGTAACAGACTGAGGCTCCAGCCACTTTATATTTAAACAGCACTTGCCAATAAAAGAAACACCTCTTCTGATTCCAGATCATAAGAAAATAAATGGTTTTAGAAGTACTTAATATGTAAAATAAAGATTAAAAAAAATGGCTGTAGAAATATACAAACTCAGTGAGAAAACCGGAATGTGAGAACAACAGTTCCATTTGTAACTGGAAAATAATGGAGAAGAGGATCATCACTGGAAAAATTGGCATGGAATAGGACATGGTGCTGAAAAATCCTAATTTCTTAGAATCAGTGGAAAAGAAGCTGCAATACTACTTGTAGGTATTTTCTGAATTGCCTCTGTATGCAGCTGCCTGGAGAACACGTGGATCAGTCCAGAGATGACAAATACACGGATGATTATTTTTCAGTAGTGAAGGTTAAATTACTTGTCTCAATGAGTTTAAACGAAGTCCAAAAGAGCCGGAGCCTCCTGATACTCATTGTCCTGCTGTAAGCATGAGGCAATGCTACTTGAAATTAAACCAACTAGGCAAACCTGACACTTTCAGTGCACTTTTTCAGTCTTTTCAGTATTGTGGAATTACTGATAGCTAAAATAGTATTTAATGGAATTTATATGGAATTAGACAATTTAGGCAAAATCCTGTATTGAAGGTGTTGACCTTTTGAAAATGGATTCCTTCAGCACATTGGGTTTTTACTTCCTCTATCTTGTTTCTCCTTTAGCAATTATTCATCTTTTATGGCCTCTTTCAGCTAAAAGCTCCAGCAACAGGAACATTTATTCAGAATCAGAATAGAAGATCTGCTACTTTTCTGTACATTAAAAAAGAAGAAAGTTCAATTTTCCTTCTGAAAAGCACAAGAAAGACCATTTTGTGAGATGTAAAGACAGAGAGAAAAAGGGGCTGAATTCCCAAAATATTTGATGGCAGAAGTAATAATAGCAATGAATGAGGACACATAAATGATTCATGAGACTCATTTTTTTTTCCTATTGTTACTAAAAAGAGGCTCATTATTACTCAGAAAAAAAAGCTTTGTTGGTGATGTAAAAAGAAATCAGTATTTGCTATCAATTACTTTCATTAACACTGAGCCTTTGTACACAGTTTTAGAAATATATTTTATAACAATATAATTTTGTAATTTCATCCCTACTGTGCTTTCAGCCTTCTGAGGCCCACAAATCTCTTTAATACCTCCACTCCTGCTGATAATAAAAAGTCTTGTGGGTGTAGTAACAGCTAAAAATACAATAGTAAATGATTCCTATATTACCATTTCAGAGGTCACAATCAGTTACAGAGAGACCACAAGAGCGTAAAATAAACATCCTGCTCTAAAGCATAAGCAAGTTTTAGCTGCAGGATGATCACTTTGAAGAGATGTGCTTCTTTTAAGGACGTTTTCTTCTTTGGTTTGAAGGCTGTTAGAAATGTCTGAACATATGTTCTGAGGCAATGAAATTTCAATGGGATATTTTTCGTTTTAAAGCCCAATCCTTAAAACACTGACTTGCAACTTGAGACAGCAACAAAAAACAAGTTAACAGCACATATTTAGCAGAGAGATGTAAGGAATGAATAGAACTAAACCTGGGCTTTTTGATTTTGTAAACAATGTGTCATTATAAGCCAATGAAGACAATAAAGAATGGGATTACCGTGCATCCATCTGAGAAATTTCAATCAACATTTAAATAGTTTTGGAGAATTTAATGTAAAATAGAGAGCTTTCTCAAATAAGCAATCAAAATAATCCATTAAGGCTCTAATCACCATTATGCTTGGGTTTTCCCGTGCTTTAGAATAAACCGATACTTTTGAAGTAGTACCTCAGGTATTTACCTTTCTATTTTTTAAATGTTTGTTCTTGTTGTTTTTGTTTTTAATTGCTGTATATTATCCTGCTTGATCTTCAACTCCAAAAATATTATTCCTTCCCAAACCTAGTTAACAGAATATCTGAAAAAAACATTCTTGATAAGGCTATAAATATGTATAAATGACTGTGAGGCAAATGAGGCCAACTTCACATTATTGGAATACAAAGACTGCATCTGTGTAAATCATGTCTCATTACTATTACAGATGAGACTTGCTGTAAAAAATTAATACTGATTTATCATTAAAATCATGCTACCGAACCTTCAGAAATGGGGGCTAATATAGATACTGTTGTCCATTTTGCCCTGCAGTCAAGATGTTGTAACAAAAGGGGTGTCTGGACCCCATGGAAAATTTTACAGAGTGCTACTGGCTTTGCAATCACACAAAGGTGATAAACTTAACTGATGAGGCTAGATATTCCTGCAGAATATTACAGATATATAGTATATAGTATAGTATTACAGATATCTGATGAAAGGAAAGCAGCATAAGAAATTTTTGCATCTCACAGAGAAGCCAGAAGGTTTGAGCAACTTGATTTGGATTAATCAGATAGGGGAGAACACTTGCAGGCAGAGACTGATGTAGGTAATACCACTCAAATTCTTTCTAAAATATTTTTGCACTGCTCTGTCAGGAACAATTTTGTAGCTCAACAGCAAGGAATCTAGCACTGGTTTTGCAAGTTATCTGTGAGGAGAAATGCAAACAACACTGAAAATGAAAGGATTATGAACTTTTTCTATTCTTTTTAAAATAATTACTATTATTACTATATGTATATATATATTTATGAGGAATAGATTTTACCTGCTATGCTTACACACTAGAAATAGGGAGGAAGTCAGGAGAGTAATAAATGGATAGAATTTTTGCTTTGAAAGAAATACATAGGAGTAAGAACATACACTATTGTAATGACAACTAAAATATGAGCAACTACTTTCAAAAGGAGAAATTAAAATCTGGCACTTCACATAACTTCATATTTTGAGTATTAATATTAAAGCTGTACAGCACAGATGGAAGCTAGGATCAGTGCCAACAAAGAGGTGCTTCCTGTCATGGAAATGTAGATTGCCACACATTTTGCATTTTTCAAATTTTATTGTTCAGAGATTTGCCTTTCATGCCATTAAAAATTCTTGTTATGATCCGACTGCTCAGTTTGGATGGAACCGGTCTTTTCTGAAGGCCTCACTTTCCAGAAACTGAAATACCTATATATTTATCCAAATTGTTGGACCAGCACTAACACTAACATCCTACGTAGGAATGACACACTTAAGGTCACAGGAAATTTTTCAGACAGAAGTTTCCCTGTAAAGTGCTAGAACTGCAGATGTTGCAGACAGCTAATCAGGTTTGCTAGTCTGGAGAGTAGTAGCATTACGGTTTTGATTTTTCCTTTAGATTCACATTTATTTTGGTATAGGTACTCCACAATGCTTGGTCAGTTACAGGCAAATTTTATGACAAAGATGCTGCAGACACAACTTTCTCATGGAAACACATTTCATTGTGTTCCTTTCCTTTTCACTTCTTTTTTTCATGGTTTGTCATAACATCCCTCAACACAGGAACACACTGCACCTTCATTTTTCTCCAACTGTAAATATAGTGTCCTTTTGGCTGCAGTCTGTGCTCTCTCATAGTCTTAATTGTACATTTGAGTAGCTCAGAGGTCTATGTTATTGTCTTTAGTTCATAGGGCCATTATATCCTGACAGAGTATGCTTCCATGATCCACTTGTTATCATACTTCATCTGTTGGTCTTTAATGAGTATTATCATTGCTCTAACTCTATATTAACAAGTACTTTGAGTGTCAATTGCTAAGCAGCAGTGGAAGAACGGGAGAAGGTGAGTTAGGATGTGGTGACTGATAATGTCATCATCAGTTACAGAGCTGTATTCTATGGACAGTCGAAAGAGTTCTTGAAACTGTGAGTTTTCCAGGCACATCGTCCATTTGATGTGTTGATGTGCTCCCAGATCAATAGAGTTTCCTCCCCAGATGCCTCAACTTCTAAAATTTTGGGATAGATAAAATACGTATTTCAAATGAGCATCAATCAAACATGAGGAAAAACTTCAAGATCCAGTAGAAGTCTCAGAAACTTTTATACTAATCGGAGCTGATGGATTACAGATATAAATTGTTGGGCTAATCATGAGAACATATCAAATTTAGCTGAAAATTTACAAGCGGTCTTTGTCTTTATCCTGAAAATAATACAAATATTTCCTTTAAAAGAATTATATTATTTAGAAAGTCACAATTTGTTGGAGAAAATGTAGTTACCTTGCTTTTCTGCTCTTTCCCTACTTGGTCTGTTTTCTCCATGAAGGGGAAGGTGAAGGTTTGGTGAAGGAAGACTTTGAATGATATGGAACCAGAACTGTGAAAAATGATCTAGAGAGAGGAACTGGCTAATTACATTTAAAGCCTTTGGAGGAACACTTCCAATTTAATCATTTTTTGCTGGATAAATATGTCAAACAATTTAATTTTTTTGGATTTATTTATTTATTGTTGTATAATCAATAGATATCAAGATGTTATAATCGCAACATAATCAAGAGAATTAAGCAAAGTAAACAACGATCACAAAAGAGAATAAGTGGAAGAACTTACCCTTCAGTTGAGCTCACCAGAAAACACCAAGAGAGGTGATCTCCAGAAGAGATCCTTCCCCTCTGGTAGGCAGCTCTTAAATAGGTCTAGGAGGGCTGGAGCCTGGCTCCACCCCTTCCGGCAGCACAGGTGAATTGCCTTCACCTGTGCTCCTCTGGCTGACTCATGGCTCACCTCAGGTGCTCAATCAGAGGTTCAGGCCATGACTCAGCAGTTCCCATACAATTGTTCTTTTTTTGCTGTTGTTGTTGCTGCTCTCCTTCATTAGAACCAGCTATCTCTTTTATGAAATAAAACCTGAATCATTTAGCTTGAAAAACTGAAGCACATGTTTCTAGGCGCTGTGAGCAACCCAAATGTCTATAATACTTTTGATTATGCAGACAATTAAGGACCCGAGTCTCTTAATACTGTGGATGACATCTTTGATGGGCTATATCCTGTGCAGCTAACAAAAAATACTGGTCTAATGACCTAAGTTATGTTCGACATAAAGAGCTGGATAATTGACTACTGTATTAAAACTGTAATATGTAAAATTTCCAAGAAATGACTAACTCATCCATTTATGCTCCCCACCCCCCTTACTGGAAATTACTAGTGATGTTACAGCTATAGTTGAAAAGAAGAAAGAAATGGATATTGGTCTTACTTATATCATCGTTACACGTAATTTATGATGTTCTGCATTAACATGCAAAATCCACAGAATTGATTTTGGAGAAGAATGGGAATATTTTGTACATGGAATGAAAACTGACAGAGGGGAAAAATACAAAAGAAGAAGAAAGTGGAAGTAGAAAGTGGTGATTTAATTTACACCATAACATACTACACAGGTGTAAAAGATAAGTGGAGTGCATTATCTTTTATTGTTCATTTAACAGAAGAAAGAATCTGGAAATTGAAAGAAAGCAATTGTGAGTAATGTAGTCAGCTTCAGAAGCAGTTTGAAAGCTCATGGTAGAAAAAGCATTGTGTAACAAGACTAGTTTAAAGTTTATGACTAAAAAAATAAATCATGAATTTGCAACAGAATAAAAGATCAGACACTGAATTAGCTAGCATCAGAGATGATTTTTTTTTAACTTTATTTAAGCTTAATCTATTTATATATTATCTGTGCGAGCTAAAATATCAATTCAGTAAGTCTAATTCAACAGTAGGGATATGAAACCAAATACTGTTCTAACTATTGTGGCTGGATTTATTTTAAGTAGGGAGAAATTGAAGACCTAGAGGTTTATTAAGCGCATTTGAAACAAAAGCATCAATAGGAGAGATCACATATCTGAAAGGTATCATTAAACATAAAACATTTCTTTAAAGAAAGAAGCCATAGGCGTAAGAATTTTGTCCTCTGCTGTAGAAACTGCATTAGTTTATCTGTTTGCCAATTAAAACCAGTAAACAGAGAACCTGGTTCAAACACTCACTAAAATCTAGACCCGATATTATATTCTGAAATAATTTGACCACAGGTGAAATAATAATTTCATGGTCAATTTTTTGTTCAAATTGAAGTAGCAGCAATAATCTATGCTAAACTATAATAAAGCAATTTATTTTGAATCGTTCTTATGGCATACTCATAAATGAAAGCAGTAGGAGTACCTATGAAATCATTTTTAAAAAGCCCAGGTTTATGAAAAATAATAATATTTAGGAGCATTCCAAATAGTGTTGATGGAAACAGTTGCAGAATAAGTTACATGGAAGAACATAACTTCTGTGTACAGAAACAGAATAAGAAAGAAATTGGCCCTTTTTTTCTGAAAACAAAACAAAGCAAAACCCTCAAGAACAAGTGTTTTTATTGCTAGGGAACTTAAAATAAAAATCTGTAGTTCCTATAACATATATGATAGAATCATACAATATCCCAGTTTGGAAGGAATCCTCAAGAATTACTGAATCCAACTCCTGACTCCATGGTATTTAAAAACTACCTAGAAACCAAACCACATGTCTAAGAGTGTTTCTTGAGCTCCAGCACTGGGGCCATGCCCACCACCCTCAGCTAAGAACTGTTTCCTAATCCCCAGCTGCCCCTCCCCTGACACCTTCCATGCCGTTCCTTCGGGACCTGCCGCTGTCACAGAGAGCAGAGCTCAGCGCTGCCCCTCTGCTCCCAGTGAGGAGCTGCAATCGTCATGATGCCTCCCCTCAGCTCCTCTGCCTTGCGCTGAACCAACCAGGGGATCTCATAAGTCTTGCCTTCCTGACAGTTCACCATCTTCTTACTTCTCCTTTGGATATGCAGTCACAGCTTTGTCCTCTTTGCATTGTGGTGCCCAAAGCTGCAACTGGTGCTCGAGGTGAGGCTGTGCAATGCAGAGCAGAGTGGGAAAATCCCCTCCCCTATAGTTACAATGTGTTAATATAGTTTTGCGCTCATCATATGACAGTAGTCATGATTAGCTAAAGAGCAGTGCAAGTAATTTAGGACACTTTACCAGTATTTGTTTGGATTTTGCTCCTGCAAAAACAAATCACAGCATTTAAAGGAAACTTAAGCCCAGTCTTCCTGAAGCAACTCAAAATACTAAGAAAAATAACATCAGTCTTAGATAAAACTACTTCAACAACACTTAATTATCTTTTTCTTTTTAACATAAATCTGCAACAATTAAATAACTTTTTTAGTTATGGATTGTTACCAGACCATTATGATTACAGGGAAAGTAGCTGATGTTTTGAGTCAGAATTCAAGCCAACTTTGTCTCAGAACATCTCTGCTTCCTCATTTCCATTGTTATCCTTCATAACTGCTCTTTGTGCAGTAAAAAGTCTAGAGATCAGAAATATGTGTGTCACATTTCTGAAAGAACTAGGAATCTCCTTAGAGAAAACATGTTCCCATGAGACTTCTAGAACGAGCAAGACACTTTGTCTAAACTTTGATGTTTTAATTAGGTTAGCTAAAGTTTGGAGTTAAAGGTTTCTTTCCAGCTGTGAAACGTTTTTACTAAACCCATCAATAACGTGCAAGTTATTCCTGCCTAATACAACTGTTCCTATCTAATCACAGCTATGGGACACCACAAGAAATTATTAGTCAGATGGGAAATAATACTGCAATTAAAGGTTTTGAGTTTAAAAAACATTGAATAAATAGATTCAAAACACATATTTCTAATTGAAAACAATTATTAAAAAAAAAAAAAATGAAAGCAAATCATTTACAAAATGAAGAATGATATTGTGAAATTGTCTCCCAAAGGGGAGCAAGTTGTGTGAGTCAACACAGGCAAGCAGTAGGAACAATCACAAATACACAGTTGAAACTCAAATTATAAATTTATTTTTGTTTGCTTGGGAATTCATGAAGCCTCAAGTAGAGGCACACACGCAGGGACACAGGCACTGATGAGCTTGATCCATGCTAGAGAATCACTGACCTGCTGTTTATGTCTGTTTATAAAGAGTTTGGGTATTAATAGTTTACCATCATATGGTGATCTTCACTGTACTTTGATCTCCATACCAAGACAGGTAGGTAAAGTATATCCAATGTGGTGCCTCCAAGTCACACCTGTGTTATCTATAGACAGATGTTCTACTTGTCAAACACACAAAGGGTAAACAACAGTAGCTATGATACATGTGTTTGCCTGTTCAGAACTTAAAGGTCTGGGAGAAAGAAGTAACAATTTGTTGGGTGGTTTACACTTTGCATTTCTAAGAACAATATGTATGTAAACCCCAGACCCAACCACTCAAAGCCTCTTCTGCTAGAAAACTGGAGTTAAAATAGCCATCTAGGAATGCTGGCCTAAAAGGCTGCTGGGAGCATGTGGGCAGTATCTGTAACAATAAATATACCACCCTCAGGCATCTAAATGACACCGAAGGTCACATGAAACTACAGAGCAGTACAGCCTGAAGTATCTATCACCACGATTACAGTAGTTTTGTGATTCCCTGCTTCTTTACCCAAGTTTTGAGCGTCACTTGGTGAAATATAAGCTCAATCTCAAATGCTGAGTGTGAGAAGTGTGGAAGATAAAGTAGGCATCGTTTTTGGTTACAGCAATAGCCGCTATGAAAATGATAAGACATTTTAAGTAATGCTGAGGCAAATAATGGTATGTCAAGAGGAATTTAGCTTGATAAAGAGTGGAGAAAATTGACATGTTCTCTTGAAAAGACAGGAAGAAGAGCAGTATTAGGAAACAGTATTCACCTAAAAATATACTAATGTTTCCTCATGATCTTTGTACATCAGCACTCTAAATATGAGATCACATTGATGCAGCCAAGCATCTTAAATGTAAATAATTGTCCAGAAAGAAGAAAATGCTCCTACTTACAAATTTGGATGTACTACCATACTATCTCACCAATCCTATCCCTCATATAACATTCCGTGAAGTGCCATTTCACAGTTTGGAAAGTCAGCTGAGTGTAAATTCTTCATGATAAAATACTAATGTTTAAGAATATTACTTAATGCTTTTTCCTTTTTTATTTATTTATATATATATTTTTAAAGCATCACTAATTGATTTCTGCAAAGAGTTCTAATGAAGTCTGCTATGCATTCTGATAAGAAATGTATTACTTCTCCTGGCTACTTTTTTATCTTTAGATTCTGGAAAAAAATGCATTGCAATATTTTTGCTGATTTTTTTAGTCTTTAGGAAAAAATAGCTGATAAAAATTTCATTTTTTTTAATGTTTTTCTATAAATGAATTGCAGTACATTATATCAGTCATAATTATATTGTTTAGAAAAAAATATATAGATTTCTAAAGTTT
Source organism: Lagopus leucura (assembly GCF_019238085.1). Taxonomy (NCBI): domain Eukaryota; kingdom Metazoa; phylum Chordata; class Aves; order Galliformes; family Phasianidae; genus Lagopus; species Lagopus leucura. The sequence goes on from NW_024962262.1 coordinate 84,220,640, forward strand.
TAATTACAAATAAGAAATTTTCCATACTGCTTAGAAAAGCCAAAACTTTTAAGAATAGAAGAAAATGTCCACTGTAGATTTCAACTATTTATGTATATATATGAATTTATGAGATACATAGCTGATGGAAATATTTATCCATAATTTTTCCCAGTGCTCCTCAAACCTTTCTTTTTACAATAGGTCAGAATAAAAGTAAGACAGGAAAAGGACATGTAAAACCATCTTTCCTCAACTAAGAGCAGAAGGAAACATCCTCTGTCAGTACTTGAGTTAAATAAGCAACACAGATTCTTTCTTAGATGCTACAATGCAAAATTCCTGTTTCTCTTTCCAGCTAGTGAACCTCATTCATAATCATGGGTTAATCCTCTTTAAAAGTCTGACAGACAGAATGACTATGAAAAGCCTTTCCAATGGCTGGGTTCTATATCTCAAGGACTCTTATCAGTTCCAGACCTTTTCTTTTGAAATCTTTTATTTTGGCAAGTCTCTGAGCAGCAATCTGGCAATGGAATTGATGCCACTGAAATTTTGAAAAATGGCAACAGTATCAGAAAACAAACAAATCCAAAACATTGGCCAATGTTATTATTTTCAAAGCAATACATCATTTCAAAATAATAACTTTTAATGATCTTTTGCGATTAACTGCACTAGGAAATTCCACCATGACAACACTGCTAGCAATCAGACAAACTGAGCATAATGGAAAGATCCCTGTTGATATAGCTGAGTTTCCAGGGCAGTATCTAAGATCTCTGGTGCTTTTCCAAGTAGCTGTATTTTTGGAAGAAATAATATGTCTTAACAGCAGAATAAAATTTCTCTTCAATATTGAGTATTTACTTCAATAATACTGTTAGAATTTCCTAAATCAAAACTCCTACAGTAGTCTATGAAGTGGAATGCAATGTCATTACAATGTAGGTGTGGCCCATATCTACAGCAGGAGCTTATCATCTGGAAGCCAGATTACATGAAACATATCCTGATGTAAGGTAAGGATCATGGGACTGTAAATGCTAAGGATCACTTAATCGTTTAAGCTAAATATAAATAATTTTGTCAAATTTGCAATTGGAGAATACAACTAGAAAGGCAAAGCTTATTCATTCTGATTTACTGTTTCCATATTAAAATGCATCTTGGTACTCTATAACTCAAAACAATTTATATGAAACCCAAGAAAAAATCCTTAAGCCTAGAGGACGCAAAGATAAAAGTAGTCTATTGTGGCTTTAGTGAGGCAAGGATTGTTCAAAAACAAGACTGTTCCCTTACCAAGAAAATGCTAAACTGGGAAGTTTTAGAACTTAGCACACATTGATACCTTTTTGCTAAACTAATATATTGGTCCTCACACTAATATATTGATCCCTATTGCTAAACCAGCCTATATCAACTTCTAAGCAAAATCCGAGCATGTCTCCCAGATTCCTCACTCTGCAAACTGTCAAATGGACCCCATGAGGTGTCTGCTTCAGATTTGGCACTCTGGACCACACACAATCCTCCAAAACTCTCTGATCAGGATTTACAATTTCAGTTGCTTACACGTGCCCTCATGCTGCAGTTCCATATTTAAAGCAGTATTCTGATGAGATGTAACATATTCTTCATATTACTTCATACATTTTGAAAAGAAAAAAGCAAAAGCAAAACTTGGCTTCCGTTTGACTTGCAACACTGAGTGGATAGAGCATGCTTTAGAGATGATGATATCCGAGAAGTGGGAATTTAAGAAGCACTGTGCTATGTGGCCTTGGAATAGACATTGCTCCCTTGAGCGGCTGCAGTCAGCAGCATCTCTGCTGCCACAGACTGATAGAAAGAAACGTGATATAAAGCATTACAGGTGCACAGCTATATCAGACACTAGCAGTTCCTTAGAGGATATAATAGTGTCTCACCAATGATATGGTAATATCTTTGTAGGAATTGCCTTTATTTTTTAGGATGTTAATGCAGCAATAATTCAGTGCTTGTAAACCTGGCTTGGGACCACCAAATTACCCACTATATTATGCCTTCCTCCAGAAAAAGTTTTATATAGTTAACACAGAGTTACAGTAGTTAAAACTCAAAACCCAAATCAGCGGGTGAGGGGCAGCAGAGTGGAAATTTTGTGCAAATCTGTAGAGCTCTATCCTACGCAGAAGTGTTCCTTGAATTTGATGTTGTCACTGTTGAGCTTGTTGCAGCTGCCACAGCCATTTTGACAGCATAAATATCTGCAGGCTGCTTTGGCTGGGTTCTTGTGTGAGCCTTAGGCAAAGAGAAACAGGTGACCCATTGTCTGCAGCAGCTCCAGACAGTCCTCTGTGAGCTGGCACATCTGGCAGGAAAAGAAATATATAAAACCTAGATATTCCCTTAAACCTTTCCTTTCACAGTAGGTCAAGAGCAGAGGTAGCAGCCTGGAAAAATGTAGGTTGATTGCTCACAGAATCAGCATACTGTAAATGCAAACAAGACAGTGATGTAATTTATATTATTTTTAAACTGGAAGCAAAAGCATAATTAATGTCTAATTCTTTTCTCATGCGTTCATTGAGAAAATAATCCTAATATTTTATTATTTTCACAACAGAAAATTCTGATTCCAGTGTCAAAGACGTTTTTTTGATATTGTTATTTATTTCACATTGTTCAATATCTTTTTTCATAATGAAGGCTAGCTCAGTCAACTGTAGCTTACAGACTGGCAGACATATTACATCCAATAGAAGAAGTAGAAAATTCTACACTGATCCTTAGAGGAAGAAAAGAGACATTCAATAAAAGATGAAAAGGAAATATTAATGTTTAATACGGAAAAGCCAGAGTCTTTCTGTTAATAACTCATAATTTGTTTCCTATAAAATGATAAATTCTTTGACTATACATCTTTTAAGCATGCACCAACAAAAAAAAGGAAAATGCAAAATAATTATTTGTACTAATCTGAAGCACCCAGGGAGAAGGTATGCAAAAAGCTATCTCCCTCAGCATGCTTTTATTATTTTTAGCTTTTGTAAGCTCAGTGATTTTTTTTTTTTATTATTATTTTTTTTATCTTTTTAGTTTTAGCTGGTATATATAAAAATTTTAATAAATGTATTCTAAAGAGGAACTACTTGAACAAAACCACGTATCCATGCTATCTTATTTTATAATGGCTCTGTGGTCCCCTGTACAGAATGAATTAAGAAAACAACTAAAATGTCAAGCACTTATTGTCTGAAACTTCCATAGGGACTAACAGGTCTGAACTTTTTCAATAAATTCTTCAAGCATCATGAAATTTGCACATACGCACGTACACGCACAGAATTCCACTAACTCTGCACAAGTTAGATAAACTTTCTTGAAATTCTTTTGGCAACTTGTATAATAAATGGATTTGTATAATGGAAGAAGAGTAGAATGGGGAGGAAAGGAGACAGAGAATATTGAAAAGAAAAAACACACATATATTTTCTGCCAAATGTGGGAAATGCATAGCATTTTAAATAAAAATTCTAATACAGGAAAAAGTGCTTCTCTTTTTTAAACATACCAAAAAAAAGACCATCTATGACTAGGTAATAGAAATTCCTCCTGCAATGGTACTAGAATACAATGATTTCTTTTCTGATTTTGTATAAATAATAAAAGACTGCTATGAGTGACAGTTTTCCAGCAGCTAGAACAACAGCAAACAAGAATAGCAAATAACACTGTCTAACCTGGAGAAAAATATTTCTGTTCTGAGTGGGTGTTTAAAATTTTTTAAAGATCAATTTACTTTCATTATTGGATTCATTTTCTGTGATTTTTTTGCATATATTATTTTTTTGAATGTATTATTTCTTAGAAGATCAGAAAAAAGGAAAAAAAGATTTTCTTTTATAAGTCTTTCATCCGAAGTGAAACACACAAACACAAAATTGTTATGCTTTGTGACTGAGGCAGTTTATCCTGAGTCATGGCAAACAATGACTTATCAAGCACATCAATGATAATGCTATAATCTGTAAGTGTGGTGTCAAACTCTGTAGTGTAAATGCAATGCTACTTATAAACATTTATTAATGCTTTCCAATTAAATTATTTGGCACCACTGTAAAAGAGACAAATGAACATTCCCAAACATTTTTTTTTCAGACTTCAGGCACCAATTCATACATACCAGCCAATTCAACTGACCCTAAGCTAATCCTCTGCGCTTTGCCTTAGCTATACATGGAAATTTGTTTTCAACTGAACTAATTCCATCAAACCAGAACACCACGATGAAACTCACCACCTACCATCACCCCATAAATACTGCAACTGCTAAAATAAAGGCTGGGGGGAAGTAATAAAAACTAATAATAATCTAAATTACCTAGTGGTGCAGTCCTAGGGAGGATAAGGTAGATTTAGTTTTAAGTCGCGTTTTAGTCAAGGCAACATAGTTTTACTCTAGCATGCATTAGAACTACAGAGATTTCATCTGAAATAGAATTTTAACATGAACTAGATGCATGAGTTAGTTTAACTTGGAATTTAAACAAAACTTCTTTGTTGAGTGGCCAGTCACATTCATGTGCCTAACTATATCTAGTCATATAATAAATTGGGCCAACAAAAAATCATGGTGAGGGAAGATAAAGAAGTCAATCAATTTCAAACATGAGGATAGCTGGGTGATGATTTATACTGGTTTATACGTCTGCACTTAGACCATCTACACTCCTAAAGGAGGAAAAGGTTTCATTTCTTGTCTGTCAGTAATGGATGTGCCCAAATCTGTCAGGAACAGAACTGTTTGTATGTAAACTTTTTGTTTAGAAGGAAACGCTGCCTGAATACATTCATAGATCAGTGTATGGCGTACAGAATACGTACACATACACCAGTTACATTCGTAAACTATACTCACATATGTTAAATACACATGCAGACTCTTTGGTTACAGAAAATTTCCTTTTTTTTTTCCTAAATGGAAGCTGTCTGACATGATGATGGTAAGAGAAAACAACACACCCAGGTAATTCCCTCACTGAAATATAAACTGTACACAAGTTCCTCTAGCAAAGCATTGGCTCATGTATAAAACTGAAGGCAACTGTCACCTCCAAAGCAGCAAGGTTATTTCAGAACTATCTAGGTGATCATACATGCAAGAAGAGTATTGATCACAGAATCAGAGTCACAGAATGGTGAGGGTTGGAAGGGACCTCAATGACTGTGAATCTCTAACCCCCCCTGCCACATGTAGGGCCACCAACCTTCCCATTGAATAGTAGACCAGGCTGCCCAGGGCCCCATCCAATCTGGCCTTGAACACTTCTAGGGATGGGGCATGACAACCTCTCTGGGCAGCCTGTTCCAGCACCTCACCACTCTCTCTGTAAAGAAATTCCCCTGACATCCAACCTAAATCTTCCCTCCCTCAACTTAAAACCATTTCCCCTTGTCCTGCTGCTATCTACCTTTTCAAAGAGTTGATTCCCCTCCTGTTTGTAGGTTCTCTTTAGGTACTGAAATGCTGCAATGAGGTCACCCTGCAGCCTTTGTTTCTCCAGGCTGAACAAGCCCAGCTCCCTCAGCCTGTCTTCATAGGGGAGATGCTCCAATCCCCAGATCATCTTTGTGGCTCTCCTCTGGACCCTCTCCAACAGCTCCCTGTCTTTCTTGTACTGGGGGCTCCAGACCTGGACATAGTACTCCAGATGGGACCTCACAAGAGCAGAGTAGAGGAGGGACAAGCACCTCCCTGTCCCTGCTGGCCACCCCTCTTCTGATGGAGCCCAGGATAAAATTTGTTTTCTGAGCTGCAAGGGCACACTGCTGGCTCATGTTAAGCTTTTCATCCATCAGGACCCCCAGGTCCTTCTCTACAGGGCTGCTCTCAAGGACTGCTCCTTCCAGTCTGTATGGTTGCCTGGGATTCCTCTGGTACAAGTGCAAAATCTTGCACTTTGCTGTGTTGAACCTCATTACGTTCACCCAGGTCCACCTTTTAAGCCTGTTGAGGTCCCTCTGAATGGCATCCCTTCCTTCCACCATGTAAACCACACCACTCAGCTTGGTGTTGTTAGCAAACTTGTCGAGGGTGCACTCAATTCCTCTTCGATGTCATTGATAAAGATATTAAGGAACACTGGTCCAAGACAGATTTCTGGGGGATGCCTTTCATTACTGGCCTCCACCTGGACATAGAAACACTGATGACCACCCTCTGCCTGCAGCCTTTTAACCAATTTCTTATCCATTTAGTGGTCCACCCATTGATCTGCCTACAGGACTCACTGTTCAAAGACTCTGAATTTTGCATAAATAGACATACAGCAGCCTGGAACTTTCTTTTTAAGATTTAAGCTTCTACTAGCTTTTCATAAAGTCAATAAAAAGTTTAAATGCTATTTGTTTATTTATACATTACGTCATTAAAGACTTGTGACTTGGGATCCCAAGATAACAAAGTCTTTCATAACAAGATATAAGTATTTGACTGCATTCTTAAATTTCTTATGATTTCTAATGATACAAGAACATATATCAGTGTTCGAATTTTTTGAATCCTTAGGTTTAGCTACTTAATTCACAAACTAACAATTAAACCGACAAAAATATTTTAAGTCTTTTTTTTCCTCCTCTAATCAATAATGCAGCGGAATGGTAAAGAGATACAGTAGAGGCTGGAGAACTGCGGTATTTAGATTTCCCAGTAAGAGACCTTTATTCTGCACCCTGAAAGCACAATCTCATTTCTCTTAAAGCTACAGTTTGGGATTGACTTCACTGGATTGTACTTTTGGTATTAAAATACAGCTTCTGTTTGTCTTCACCAGAATAACACCTGGTTTTCTCACTAAACAGATGTTCCCAATAGAACAGAATATGGCTTTTCTGACCTCTCTATTGAATGCAAATGTTCTTGTCAACTTTACTGGAGCTGAATAACAAGTTCATTTCTTGCATCATCACGGGGAAGCACATAAATTCCATACATATTCTTCCAGACACTGTGGTCACAATCACACATGCATCCATACACAAACATGCTGCTTTAGCACTTCATCATTCATTTAGACCTACGTGGAAGAGAATGATTTTTGCAGAAAAGTCTGCACTCCCACTCAGATCTATTCAAAGATACTTTGACATGTTTACCACTGCAAATACCATTAGAAGTCACCAAGTAAGAGTTCCAGTAAGCAGAAGAGCATTTCTATTACCAGTGATAAAGATAACGACAATACAAATTGTATAATATGTGAGAATCCACCACATACATACAGATCATGTAATACAGGTATTACAAGGAAATCCATAATTAGCAGCCAGAAGACATCATTTGCAGAGCACTTAAAATATCACTGACTTTGTCAAACCTAAAATACACATACTTATCTCTACTGGCACTTAATTTAAAGCCTACTGCATTAGTTAGGGTGACATCTAAGTCACTCCTCTAACAGACTAAAACGATCCATAAACCAGAATCAAACTATAGCTTTCTGTTTCGTTCTCCAACTTCTTCTGTGTGTGTGTGCAAGCAGTACTTTCTTCTAGTCTCCTCCTCTAGGAAGAAGAGCTTAATGCCACTGCATTTAAGAGGTCCTGAGCAAGATCACATCCAAAAACTGGTCTTTGCTGAAACTGTGCACAAACATTCAGATAAAGACTCTGAGCTGGAATTTTTTTTTTTTTAAACACACACAGTTTCAACTTCCTTCTTTATTTGTACCACTAGCAGATGTCTTACTTACATATTACTATAACGTATATAACAACTATATAACTAATGTAAAAATAATTAACAACATACAAATTATTAAACATATTAATTGCTTGTATACATTGTCAGTGTTCCCCACACCCATCTTTTCTGATGGAAAATTGAACCATTAACTCATGTTATTAATGATCCCAACAATTACATAACAACTGTATCTAATTAGATTGTACTGTATTCTTTAAAATATGGCAACTGGGATAATTTTGCAATTATTTTAATTTATGAATAGAATTATCTGTTGTACTTCATTTTGTGTGCAATGTTATAATAATGAAATCACAATTAAGAAAGCAGAAAACTTTGCTATTTTCTTCTCCAAATCAGTGAATTGCATTTTATAACCAGCACCAAACTATTTCCATACTTTACTCCTCAATTTGCATTTCTGTGTAATGGATAAGATAAGCACGCTCACAAATGTATTAGTACCTAATGGAATACATATTTAACAGACACTTACAGCACAGAAATTGTTTTACTAGATCTAATTCTCTTTGCTTCTTATTTTTCATTACTCCCAAGTGCTACTACACAAAACAGAGATGACTGGTTGAGGTATTTAGTTCCTATACCTTAATAGTAACATTGCCCAGAGCACTTCAAAGCATATGCTATTTGAATATATTGTGCTTAGAACTGCTCTGAGAAGGAGGAGGACAGTTTCATAGCTTAGAGGATTTTTTTGGTGACCAACTCTATTCAAGAACAGAACACAGAAATCATTCATTACACAGCAGAAAGACTCAGTTTATGTCCTTGACGTATTTTTTAAGTGGTATATCTGCCATCAATAGTATATATTTAATACAAAATGAAGGCCTAGTAATTAGGTTTTAATTTCAATTTTAGTCTGCTATTTGATCAAATGGTTCCTCAAAAAGTACAATGAATTTTATAGCTTTGTATCAAATTTATCATGCATTGACAGATGGAAGTTCAGTATATTATTATCCAAAAAAATAAAAAAATAAAAAATAAAAAGTATGAATGGATTTTATAGATATGGACAGAAATATAGATAGAAATTATAGATGTGCACAGTTTTTGGACACAGGTAACAAATATTTTATCATTAAGTCATTTTGTCAATACTAAGACCTTTGTTAGACTTTGTGTCCCTGCGCTGCAGAGCAGCAGCTGCTGAGACATCATTCAGGCTCTTTTATGTTTGTAAAGTACATATAAAAATGCAAAGGGTTAATTTTAGTGTGTGTGTTAGTGACATCAGCTTGCGCAACACGCTTCAATACTCATGTTTGCTAAGCCTGCTAAAGCTCTTCTGGTCCAGCAACCTAAATGTCTACCCGACGTCAGTAGCATTCTCTTGCAATTGAAATTTAGACACACACATGCACACACACATTTTTACTTTTTACATCTGTACTTCAGCTTTGTTCACCCATACTGCTGCCTGTGGTTTCCTGTGAATTGTTTAACATCTGTCCTCATTATAGATCAACTCTGGCTTATTATCTCATTTACTAAACAGTGAAATATCTTCCTACTGCAGTACAAACACACACACATATGAAAACTTGTGGCCTGTTTATGAAAGTGAAAGGTGATCAGAAGCTATCGTTCAACTATGAACAACGAAAGAGCTGGGGCTGTTCAAAAGAGCTGGTACTGTTCAACCTGGAGAAAGAACTGAGGTGACCTCATAACACCCTTTCAGTTACCCAGAGGGGAGCTACAGGAAAGAATGGGGCAGACTTTTTAGCAGGATCTGTTGTAATAGAACAAGAAGAAATGGTTTCAAGCTTAAAGAGAATACATTTAGGTTAGATATAAAGAAAAAGTCTTTTACAGTGAGGGTAGTGAGGCACTGAAGCAGGCTGCCCAGAGATGTGCTTGATGTCCCGTCCCTGTAGACTTTCAAGGTGAGACTGGACCAGGCCCTGGGCAACCTAATCTAGCTGTGATGTCCCTGTTCATTGCAGGGGAGTTGAACTAGATGACCTTTAAAGGTCCCTTCCAACTCTAAGGATTCTATGCATCTATTCTAAGATTGTTGAAAGTTTTGAGGCAATCCCAGCAATCCCTGTGCCAGCCATTCTACTTCCACCCTTTTCCTCTTGCACGCTGGAGGACTGGTCTGAGCACACGTGCAGCTATTCTGGGGTTCCCAGGGCACCAGCATTGTCTGGGAGGATTTTAGGCATTAATTATTAGAGACTTCTGCTGTACTGCATGGTTGTACTGCTGAGAATTTAGAATTTTACAAGTCAGATAGGTGTAGTAAAAGCAGTCTTCTACACTGTGCATATCTACCATGTTTTATCAGCATTTTGGTTAGCATCTTAAGGACATTCAAATTCAACAGCAGAGAGAAAACAAGGATACTCAGTTTTGGCAATCTCTCTGGATAATGCCTTTAGCCTGAGTAACTTCTGCTGAAAGCCTGCATCCATTCAGCATCTCTGTTGCTTTAAGCTTTACGTGAGTTCAGAGAATGCTTCATATCATTGCAGAAATTAGACATAAGTAGGATTCAATCTCTCCTTTCTCTGTAGCTGAAATATAGTGCAGTGTTCAATGTCTGTGTCTTGCCAAATTCAAATGAGTGTGTTGAGCAAAGAAAGTCAATGAGGGCCTGAAATACATTCAAAACATACTTGAAGGATTTCTACTTCAGACTAGCTCTAGTTCGAAGCATAGAGTCCATAACTGCTTGGAGCAATTTGGCATATTTCAGCAGCATATACTCTGATTTAGTTTCATCTCAAAGGAATCTTTGGGTTTAGTAATGAAGTAGCCATGAAAACCAATGCATGCTAAGGAAGGACAGTAAGAGATGAATTTCAAATCCTCGTAAAACCTTCCAGTAACTGTCTCTTAAGGTAGAGCAGTCATTATTCCCAAAATTGCTATTTTATTTTCTTCCTGACAGTCAGTCTAGCCTTTGCCTTATCCATCTGTGGTTTGTCTTAACAAATTCCTGGTCTTCAGATATTCATAATCATACTTCCACAAATAGCTTTGGACACCTTAGATATCCACTGTAAAAAAGGATGGAAAAAATCAATTATTCCACCTGGCCTTTTAGTGCTTCAGCCTTGGCCACTTCTGGCAATATACACACTAATGCTAGTCCATCCTCAGAAGCTTCAAGTGGAGATCTTGGGCCCAGGAAACAGAATCAATTCTACACAGAATTCGGAAGGATAATTCAGAGAACATTACCTCCAACTTCTGATCACAACAAAAGATTTTTCCTTCCCATGATTACAGTAATTAATGTTACAAGTGATTGTCCATCTCTGCTCCACGACCATTAATTCTATGCATTTTAAACAGTCACCTGTTAATTCTATACTTTTCTTATTTATCTATGGCTTTATTACATTTGTCTTCTTTAAAAGCTAATGATTTGATTTTAGCCAGGAAAATGACTAATTGCAAAAAAGACAATGGGGAAAAAAAGAAGAGGAGATAATGGGCTATGTGCTTGGAATAGCAAGTTACCCACAAAATAAACTAACATCCTCTGGCTTAATTCTAAGATTGTTTACTGGCATTCTCCCAGAACAGTATTTTGTTATGTCAATATTTTGTATACGTTAGGGTATTTGCAGAAAAAAAAACAATCAGAGAGTGTTTTCTATCTGTAAGAGGTCTCTGTTTTCTTTGCTGTACAAGAGTTGCTTAAACTTTTTTAAACAGAACTTCTGATAGTCAAAAGGAAAACAATCAGAGAAGGGTATTAACCAAAGTATCCGTCAGCTGAACAAAACTTGTAAACCCAGTCAAACAACTAAAGAGCATTGCACTGTTGAATCATCAGATTGCAGATCCCTGCCCTGTGGTTTGCTGTCTTTTAGAGAAAGATGCAAACTGTTAAGCTTTCCCTAACCCTCCTCCCTTCCATCTGCCTAGTGACCCATGCAGCTGCCTTAGCGTTCACATTCGCTCCACTGGAAGTTTCATGCCTGCCTTGACAGAAGAAAGTAAAATGTTGTAGTGACAGCAGCTTCAATGGGACCAAGCAAAGAATGATGGAGAAGAGTAAAACGTGTTATTTGTGTGGATAGCTGAGAATTGGATAAGAAAACTTTGTGAATTGCTGTGCACCAGAACTGTCAGAACAGGAGGTATGAGGAAAAAAATGGAAAAATATGCAGGAGTCCAAAACTCTAAAGTGTGCTTTGTGCCACTTTTAGGAAGAGAAGACAATATATGTAAAGAAGATGCACTGTACAGAAATTTAAGTACTCAAGAATGGAAGTATAAATGCTTAACCTGCTAAAAGTAATATTAAATTCTACTGAGACAGGTCATAATAAAAGCAGCTTCTCTGTTCTTGACCATCATTTCCTTCACCATGGTATTTAGTGAAAATGAATTCTGGAAGGTAATTGAGCATGCTTTTCTTCCTTCCTCTGGGGCCCATAAGGTTATTTACAAAAGAATATTTAAAACAGTTATAATGAAGAGGATCTCTACAGAATAGTTTCCTCAACTATTCATGCAGTTAATCTTCTGCAAGGGCACCTATTCGTTGGTGAGCTCACACAGGATTCACTGAGACAGGATACACTTCAGAAGTGGCAAGCGAAGAAAAACTGCAAGCCAGCAAACTTTGTTAGAGAGATAAATGAGTTTACTCTCAATAAAAAATAATTTCTTCTGGAAATACAAGTGCAGCAAAAGTGTTATTTCAAGTAACGCTTTGCACAATTAAAAAATCTTCAGGTGACAAGAAAGACATTGCTTGTGATAGCCTGTGTTTTGTATTTTCTTACACCTTATATTTGTTTTGTCACTCTGCAGGCGATTCAAGCAAACTGTCAGACATAGCATTTCGGGAGGTAAGGTTGAAGATTTTTTAGGGAATTTGCAGGTGGTTTTGCAATTAGCTGTGTCCAAATTTAAAAAGCCGTCCAACTACAAAACCTAGATTCATTTTAGTCTGAAATAACACACTTAATTCCCCATTCTCAACATACAAAGTGAGCTCTATTTATTCCCGCAGGCTGTATCACTGGGCAAAAAGATCAAGGGCTTCTCATTATTTTTGGTAAAACTCAAAGTTTAAAGGAGATGACTGTTCTACTTGGTGATAGTAATTTCTTTAATCACAGCAAGTTGAGTTCAATAGTACAATATTTATAGCTGATGTTCTAAAACAATTTGAAGTCTTTGCTTTTGAAGGCAATGATAATCACAGGGAAATTGGAGCTACTTTTCTAAATAAATTTCACTGTATTGTACTGTACAGTGCCAGAGTTAACTTGTGAGCAATAAAATTATAAACTCTACCAGAAATCATTGGAACTAAAGTGCTTCATAATTCTTTTCTGAGCAGAAAATTGCCAAAGATAAATAGCCTCTGCATAACATGTGTTATACCACACATACCCATTTCCTCTTTTGAAAAAGAAATACATGCACTGACTGCATAAAACAGTACAGTTTCACAGAAGCTTTTGGTTATAAAGCATAGAATCAAGGTCCAGCAGGCAGGTCCCTCCTAGCCTGCCTTGAGAATGGTAGAATCACAGAACCATTAAGGTTAGAAAGGACCTCTAAAATCATCTAGTCCAACCATCAACCTATCACTAATACCGCCCACTGTTCAAGGAGATACTTCACTTTGGACTGTCCCACGTTCCACCGTCTTGCCTTTTCATCCATCCCATAAAGCAAAGCATACATTTGTGCTTAAGATGACAGTGAATTTCTACCCAGAATATTCATCTCCTTTTATACCCCTAAACAACACTGCTCAATCAGGGAAGGTCTTCCATTGCTAAACCAGTAAAATAATCCATCACTAAAACTACTATCTCCTATCTCCTAGCCCATTTTACCAGTATATGAGAACCACATACTTCCAAAGCATTTACTTTCCTTCTTGCATAATTCTTCTTTTCATTAAGCAGTTTCACCTTTCTTTTGTTAGCCTCCTGAAGTCTAGGACTAGCCGTGACAAACAAAGGCTAGTATGTTTCCTTACTCTCCTATCAGCACAACAGTAACAAGTTTCAATACTAAGTATTGAAAGGATAATTTAAGTGCATACCTTCCTTTCTATCTGCATCAGTATATCTTTTAACACTTCTATGCATGGTCTAATCTGGGAAAACAATCTGATATACATCTGCAGAAATTACTGGACTAGTATTGACTCTGTTGCAAAGAGTAAAATATTGATGACTGTCTGAAGAAAACAATCTAAGGCTTTCTACAGTACTTACTTGGATAAAAATACAAAAGGAGTCGTCCTCAGAAATTATTTATCCAGTCTCTATAGACAATTCTACTCATTTAAAATACCAGTCACAACTCTATCTGGCCATTGCAACTCCTGAAATGAAGTTTGTTAGCCAGTTCTTATCACATAGAAAAGACCAACAGAAGAAAAATATTTCTGAAGTTATACTGCTTTAATTAATCTTTTGAATCATAGGATATGTGATTGAAAACACTGTAGAGTAGCATTGCGCAAAGAAGTTTGTTAAGTCCTGAATAAAGTGAAATTAAATTCAAGCAATGCCAGGGCTACATGGCTGTTTAAAATAAAGTTATCACTCCTTAAACCCTTTCCATCTTTCTTTTCTTTCTCCAACCCCAGTTACCATAAGTTTAATCACTCCTCAGGACGCAACCCTCGAGTTTTGATTCACTGCCCCACAGCTCCTCTGACAAGAGAGCCTATCTCCGCACTTTTCAATAGCTTAATAGCTTAACTAATTGATCTCCATTCATTTGTAAGTACCCTAATTAAAAACAAACAAGCCACTACTTCTGCTCCCATTTACTTCTGTCAGGAAAGCTCTTTACACTTCAGGAAATGTGAATGTTTGGTCCAAATAAGTGCCATAAGTTCAAATCCACTCTAACACTCTCCTGAACTTTCTTAACCCCATTTAAAATGAGTTAGAGATAGCCAGAGGATTAGATTTAACTCACTCCAGCTGACACTACTTGTACTAAGCTACCTTGAAAAGAGTCTTGCATTTTTTCTTTAGCGCTAGCCAGAATTTATGAAGTTTATTTTTTTTTTTATGTTAAAGCAGTGAGATCAAGTTGTGGTGGTACTTCAGAGAAGACCGCCAATAATGTGAGCCAGAGTTCAAAGTCCGGGTCCTTATGCATTTTTCATAATGACTCATCCACGCTTGGTCCTAAAACCAAGACCTCTGTACTTGGCATAAATTTCACAGTGAAAAAAGACAAAAAATAATTCTTTTGTTTCTCTAATTCTTACCCTTGCATTGCACATGTACCCACTATTTTTCTGACTCTGTTCCTCAGGGTTCCTTCTCATTTTGAGGCACAATACCTCAGACCGGTAGGATAACAGAGTTGTCCTGTGGGATGTGAGGAGACAAAGAACCTGCATGCATCACCCAGTATAGCAGACCTTTAAAACTTCCAGTTCTCAATCCGTTGGTAGGCAATGAAAGCAGAGGAGGGCTCTGATGCATAATAACAAGAGGTGACCACCTCCTCTTGCAGCTCAGCTCCCTTGTTGCAGATGGGTGTGAACTCTCTACACAGAGATAGGTTTGGGCAGCTTAAATACCCTTGTGAGCTTAAATAGCTTTTATTACCTGTGGCTAGCTGACAGCCTACAGTGAGCCAAACACCAAGTGTTAACATAAAAGATTTTCATTATGTCGATTTTTTTTCCCTTTAATCTAGGCTACTGTCACATCTCATGCCCAAACCACCTGCTTTGGTTACCAATGAAGTTAACATATGCTTTTAGCTGATGACTGCCTGCTTTGTAGTACCCAGAGCTACAATAATATAGTTACTTTATAATCTTCTGCACAGGAAGGAAGGGGAAGGAATAAAGATATAAAAATTCTGCACTGTGGTGTTTATGGTTTGTGTTTCTGAAGGTAATTTAATTGATTTGACTTGCTGTTTCTTTTGCTGAATGCTATGAAAAAAATCAAGCTGAGCCCTAATACATGGAAGGACTTTGTGACAGAAAAAATTTTTCCATACTTGTGTCCACAGATATTAGCACTTATTACCTTTTAGAATAGGAAATTAAATGTAAAAGAATCCCTCCTTTCTTTTCCTTTGCTAAGGGACAAACTGCTTAACAGCTCATTCCCATGAATCATATTGACTTGTTAGCTATGTGAGCAATTATCAGAGTTAGTGGAAATACTGTAAATCATTTGTAAAAAAGGCATTTTTAAACTCAGAAAATTTGAAAGTTAGGAATCACAAAGTATATAGATACAAGAAGAAAGTAAGCTGAAATCTTCACCGTAGCTTTCAGAAAGCAGTTGATAGTTGTTTCAATTGTGTATATTCCCTATTATTATTATTATTATCATCATTATTATTATTATTATTGTGAGGAAACTAATGTGGATACTCATTACAAATGTCACTCAAATGCAAAGCTCAAAACAGAAGTTTTGTCTGCACAGAGCAACAAAAAGCAGCATCTGGACTTCAGTGTAGGTGTCACACAGTACACAGCTCTATTAGGCACAGAAGGAAAGCTCTGAGGGGTTAAAAGTCAATTGTAAGACCTGGGACCAGTGCCAATAAACTAGTACCTGGCCAGGCTTAAATTGAATTTTAGCTGCCAAATGTACATTTTCAGATCTCCAGAGGAAGCAGGTTCCTTCGTGTGGGTGAAGTAGACAGAGGCAGCTGTTGAAATGGAAACCATTGCATCAAACAACTTGGGAACTGATTGAATTTAAAATTGGACTTTCGTATTCCTTGATTTTTGCCTCAGAACTCATTGAGGGGATGCAGGTGGCTGATAAACAGAAATCTATCGCTCCGGCAAGAGGTTAAAGAAAACCTTCCAAACAAACAAGAATTTTGTCTTTTGGGAGGGGGAAAGAAACCTCAATAAAGTCAGCGAGATACAGAATCAGGCTCTTATTAGGTGCTGATCAGAGGAGCTGTTCTGGTTTACAGCACTCTTAGTAAACTGAGGCCTAGATTTCACAGCTATACCAGTGTAAACCTCATAGAACAGTATATTGACTTGAATATGGTTTAAAAAAAAACCTGAACCCAATATTATTTCAATTGAGGATTAGAGCTAGACTTGAAATAATATATACCTCTCTCTCCCTCTCTTTCTGCTTATACCCTAGCGGAGGTCATTTTCAAAATGCACACATTAACACGAAATGCGTGCTAAGATTTCCAAGTCCAGTATTTCACAGTGATTTTTTTTTAAATTAATCCTATTATTATTATAAAAATATTATTATTATTAATCCTCATATTATTAAAAAAAAATAATGGGTCATATCTAATTTTATGTCTTGGAAGATTTCATATAATTCTGATCTCAGATCTCCAGGTGGTGTTATATCCTTCAGCATTAGTGGGAACTGCATTGCATTTGCAGCAGTGAAGAATGTAGTTTAGCATGCTCATTTGACTGAGTCCAAGATATAAAAGGATTGTTGCTTACTGCATGGGCACTTAGTCACCAGTGATGGTCTTGGTGCCTACTTCTAGTTCCCATGCAGGACAAAGTCTGTATTTTCTGTGACAACTTCTCAATTGAAACACATTCCAAAAAATAAAGAGACAGAAGAAATACAGAAAGCATTTTATGTCTCCCCAAACAGGTAAAACTAGTGGTATAACAAAATTTATTATGATTCTTCAATCAATAGTAGCCACAATGTGGCAAGTTAATAATTGCTTTGTCTTTATCTTAAGTGAAAGCAAATTGAGTGAGGTTGAGGGTGTCATCACCAATAGTAACAATAAAAACATGCATAATAACACAGAAAACTCTTGTTTGTATTTCACTAATCTCAAATCTACAGGTTTCATTTTCAAATTTACAGATGAAAGTGTATGTGTTCCAACAACCATTTTCATAGTGAGATCCCAATTGAAATTTTTATTATTTATAGTGCTGTAAGATAAATTCACTGTCCAAGGCCTTTAATGATATTCTACCACACTAAAATATTTTTCTATATAAAATAGAAGCTGAAATCCACCCCAAATATTTATTTTTCCTGAATTGTCTCTATAGTTAACTTTGACACACAGAGTGATGAAAGGCACAGGCTAGAATCTTGTCTTCTTTACAAAATACACTGGCCTTATATCTATAGCAAAACTGATACAAAGCAGGATCGTAAAATACTTTCTTCCCCCTAGACCACTTCTAAGATGGAGTTAAAAAATAAAGCAAAAGTTCTTGGCCACCATGACATCATTTTGTAAAGTACCCTTTCAGAAATTGAAGGAATCAGAGAACAGCTTGGTTTGCAAGGGACCTTAAGAATCATTTCCTTCCAATCCTCAGAACCCTCAAGTCCTCATCAGAGCTTCTCTCAACGAGTTCTTCCCCCAGTCTGTACACATATCTGTGATTGTGGTGACCCAGGTGCAATACCTTGCACTTGTCCTTGTTGAATCTCATTAGTTTCTGATGGGCCCACTTTTCAAGGTTGTTCAGGTACCTTTGGATGTCATCCTTCCTCTCCCTTACCTATATTATCAAAGAGAAAAGGCTCATGGAAATATGCTTGTCTTAATGCTATTTAACTGCTTGCTGTCACATTAAAAAAACAAACACAGACATAAGCCAAAATGTAGTAGGGCAGAGGAGAATGAGTGGAATGAAAGCCATGTTCCACTTAAATTACGGTATACTTTTACAATTCAGGTTCATAATATCAGATCTTGGTGACAGACGAGGACACAGAGAGAGAAGATCTCAAAACACTGCCTGCTAACTGGTGGTTTCTTAGCAGGCACCAGGCTGCATGCCAGCGGGGTGTCATTGCCAGTGACTAAAGAAAAGACTACACACTGATGTAGTTTCTTCCAGAAGATGTTTTGCCAACAGCACAGGAGACAGACAGTAATCTTTAAGCAACATTCTTGTTTCTCAATGGAATTGGTCACAGCTTATTCAAGACCCCTCCCTGTCCAGAATATATTTGGTCTCTCTCCAGGAAAGTACATTTAGCCTGGAGGTACACTGAACATTTGTATATTTAAGAAATATAGTATTTTTTAATTAGATTGTCTTATCTATTAATAGCCAATTGTCATCTCAGTAATATTTTTGCTTTTATGATTATGAGAGAAGTAAATATATGCATGTTGATGAGTCCTTCCTCCACCCTATACGCTTTGCCATGGAATCTTTAATGCAAATATAAAATGTATTCATAGATTAAAACACAAACCATTCTTAACTTGATAATGATAGAAACAGATTTAAAAACACAAAAATTACTGTTTTATAAAATCAACAGTCCTTCTGCCTGTATTAACTGAGATATTAAAAAAAAATCCAGTTAATAATAATATTGGTGTAAACTTCAGATACAACCTCACTGGTTTTAAAAAGAAACAAGCATTTTCAGGTCAATTCAAATTCATATTCTATCTGTCTTTCATAGTCCAAGTAGATAATTTCAGCCTAATGACACCAGTTTTAAAAAACCCTAAATTAGAATAACAAGTGACCTTGCATAACTTTAAGACCTGTTTGACTTTCAGGTAAATTCAAAAACCTTCTATAGGGTGAACTCACATTTTTACATCAAGCTTATTTTTAGCCTTAGTAGAACAGTGATATATTGTTCTCTGAGGATTAAGAACCAAGCATCATAGTTAACAGGGAATTTGACTTTGAATTTATTTCCTATTTAAGCTTCGAGAATTTCTCACAAAGACTGAAATGTTTTGGACTATTTTTAAAGAACAAACAGAATTCTCCATTCTTACTCTGTCTACAGACCAAAAAGCATTCTTTGACAGTTGAATTAAATCCTCTTTGAGGTGGCAAAATGGAACCCCAAGTACAGTACTTCCCTGGCATAATATCACTGAACAGTTCTAAGACCTTTGTTCATTCTAAGTCTGCTTTGAAAAAAGAAAAAAGGAAAGATATGCATGTGATATAATGGTGATTTTTTCTTTGGTTGTAGTTATTCTTTCTTCCTTTCTCTGCAATTTATATGAACGCATGTGAAAATTTGCAATGGTCAGAAACAAGAAAAAATCTCCATTGTAATTCTCTCATTCTCTCTCTTTTTTCTCTCTTTTTTTCTTTTTCGTTTTTTTTTTTTTTTTTTTTTTATTTTTAATTTTTTTATTTTTTTTTTTTTTTTTTTTTGTCAACATGTCTTTCAATCCTGTATTTAAACAACTATTTTTTCCTTTATGTTTATCCTAGTCCCTTCATGATAGTTTAAATGTTTCAGTTTCTGTAGATGAAAAGTATCAAGTTATGAATGCCATGTGACTGACCTATTTCATAATTAAAAGAGAACTAATAGAAAACTGTAACTCTTAGAGAGACATAATTTCCAAACTTCAATGAAAGATAGGTTACATTTCAAAGAGGAATATCTAATGTCATCAAGATCATCCATTATACAATTTTGTATTATCTAATTTTGTACATATTTGCAGTTTACAACTGTATGCAAGCTCCCCTTTCATTATAACAAAGTAGACATTTAATCAGAAAATCTATCAAGGACATATATAGTGCAAAGTTACCCCACCTCATTTGAGACAAATTTAATTACATTTTGAGGCCATGGAAGTTGACAGAAATATTTGTACTTTAAAGAACATCCTTATCTGTGGTAATTTGTAAGTGATATTCATATTGCCATACTCCTAAATGGTCTAGTTTCATTACCGTGTACAATAGTTTGGAGTTATTTCATATTTTAAAGAGGTGATTTTCTACCTTGTAATGTCACTGTTATTAATTTTATGTATCATGCTACACGATAAGAAAAACTATTTTTGGGGTTTCGCTTAAGCTATATTTTTATTAGAGGCCTCTCATTTGAGATACACTGTTGTAAATTAAAATGGTTAAATCGATGTTTTACTGCTCTAAGTTGCTAGAGAACAATTTTCACTCCATGCTGATGTGTTTTCATTGGCATTTTGATAAAAGGTGATTAACTAAAAATAGAATTCTAAATAGGCTTGGCAAACTATCTATACTTTTAGGTCTTCATTAAATTATTTATCACAATATATCATTTCTTAAAGTGTGAGTGTTACGTGCAACATCGGAAACTTAATTCAATACCCTGGCATTGGATTTGAACCGAAGAGCACTAGAAAAACTTATTGATTTACCACACTGGTAATAAAGTATAAAAAATACACTAAATTAGATTTTACCTGTAATGAAAAGGTTTCTCCGAAATTCTTAGGCATGTTAACATACAACATTTTATACATAGAAATATATGAGAAATGGGAATAAACTGACATCCTCAGTTTCACATAAAAGTCTGTCATGGAATTACTGTTTTGGAGTTTTGGACCAAACCTTCAAATCTGCACCTTTTGAAATTTATTTTTATCTGTAATTTTAATTTCATTTTAGTATTATTTTAACATTATTTTAATTCCTAGATAATAAGAAACAAAAGCAGTTATTTCAATAATACCCATCACTTTTTGATTGCAACCATATTTTTTATTTGATGTTTTTACTTGCAGTAGATGGCATCTCTTACTAATTGAAATTCTAACTTAGTAGGCAATAGGCATTGCAAAACCTAGAAGACTAAAATGTCCCTTTGGGTCATGAGCAATTTATGGTGAAGCAACACAGAATAGTGAGTTTCTGATAGGGAATTAGTTTGTACCCCACCAATAACTGTTTCAAACCAGATTCCTGTGCTGCAATATATCACACTCAGGGTATTTTTAGTAGCTACTACTATCTCTGAATTCCAAAATTTACTGCAGTTCTGTGGTACTTGGTACTATAGTTACTTATAAATTATTCCCCAATATGTGACCCTTTTTCAGCACCGAGGAGTGTCCTGACTTTTCTATGTCTTCAGGTTGTTTTATTGCATTTTATTTTTAAATTCTAGACTGAACCATGATAACACTTAAAAAGTATATAATCACCAATGGCTAGCAGATGTACATAAGAGAATTCATGGAAAATCAATGAGGCTCACAGGGTTTTAGAAGGCCAGACCTATGAGGAAATTTTAAACAAACTGAATTTAAGGTTAAAAATGAAAGATAACATGATTATTTGATGAATAGGAAGCAAATGTGTACAGAGGAAAGTAACAGACAGTTTAGTTATGTCTACCATGTGTAAGGCAAGAAAAAACAGTTCATTTGCAGCAAGTAATATTTAGATTGAATATTAACAAAAATATTCTGACTACAGGAGAAGCTCTATTGCTTGGCAGAATGGCAAATATTCTGCTGTTTTGGGATAGTTTTGGGAAGGAAATGTGTGTGTTCTAAGGATGTTAGAGTTCACCAAATAGTAGGAAGATTCCAGGTTCCAGATTCCTTTAATTCTAAACTATTGTCTTCTGGGCAGCCCACACTTATGCATTTTAAAATAACCTGATTTTCAAAGCATGTTCATCATCTGTCATATTACAGTCATATTTACTGACTGTTATTAAAATCACCTACCAAAAATGGAATAACTCAGATCTATCTATCACTTTATAATGAAAGCAAACAAATTCAGACAACAACAGTAAAACATGAGTGACACCGTTGGATACATCTTAACAAATTTTCTGAAAACAAGGAGACTGCAATGCCAGGATTTGGACATACAAAGATTTTGAAACCTAGATATTTACTGAAATTTACCCATGCACATGGGTATTGCATGTCTTAGTTTCCTGTTTGTTTTGTTGCTTTTTTTTTTCTTTATTGATGAAATAAAGAATATATAATGTATACCAAAGCAGACATCAAAGTTAAAATATATTATCTTACCATAAATTCACACATCTTCAAGCCATTTGAACGATTTACAATAAGTCATGCACAGTATAACCTATTTTGAGCCACGTATAAATCAACTAGTATGAGTGAACAAACACTAACTAGCAGCTCTAATAGCAACCCAGAGAGATAACATCAAATTAGTTATGAAGAGTGATTTACATGCTAATTGACTAGTTTTATAAGGGTAATAAATGGAAATATTCTTAAAAAAACTAATGATCTATAAAAGAACCATGTAAAACAGGTAATCGTGTTAATTAATCTGCTACCTGTACTGTATGAAACATGGGGCAATACATCCACTACAAAGCCTTGAGAATATATTTGTTGGTTAAGCTCTACCTTGGAATAAGCTGCAAAGATGAGCACCCAGATATTTATTACAGGAACAGAAAATGTTGACAGCTCATTAGTGAGATAAATATACACTCTCTGTGAACTTAGAGATACCTGCACACACTTCAAGATCTGTGAGTATGACAAAGACTCTACCACATTGCCTACCGTGGAAGGCTTTGTTCTTCCAAAGAGAAAAACAATACACAGTGTGAACTATAATTTCCTTCAACTGAAATATATCTCTGATGAGGAGAGGAATGAATGTGCTCTGAGGCTGCAAATCATAACTATCACAAGCTTGGCCAAATAGAATATTTTTGTCCTCCCAGTTTGTTTCGTTTCCTTTAAGTTATTAAAGGTGATTAAAATCCATTTTGTACATTGGAATGCATTTGCCTTTCTCAAGGCTCAGATCCTCCTCATTTCTATAAAATGGTAGAAAAACATAAAGAGCATTCTAGGAGGTAACATGCAAATATTCGTGCTGTATATTTCTACATCAACTTCTGGCATGTTTTTGAGACTTTTTCATGAACACACTGGTATCTGAGCATGGGAGGGTAGAGAAGGAAGAGAGAGAAGAAAGAAATACTGTGTTTTGCATGCATGTCCAATGAGCTATTTTTTTCTGTGCTTGGCAAGAAAGATTTGCAGAAGGCTTTTCTGACTTTTAGCCTCTGCATTTTACCTTTATTGAGTGACTGTGCAGAAATAGCATCTAGAGGTTTTGTTTGGGGAATGATACCTGAACAAACAAAAGACATGCAGCATGAGAATACTGCGGAATTTGAAAGAAGGTGAAGAAATTAAAGACAAAGACCCTAAATGATTAAACCAACTCAGCCTTCCTACATTCTTTAAGTATACCGAATTACAGCACATTAATCAACCAGTGAATGAGTGAAGATGGTGCTCTGAATAAATTTCTAGCCAGAACTGATGACTGTGGATGAATTTGATTTTATGCTCTATATTAGCAATATAAATAATTTTAACATTCAGTGAAATATTATAGACTTTAGTTGTTTATCATTCACTTCATTTTCAATTAGATAAACTTTATCCACTCCTCAAGTTTGAGCTGAATACAGAAAAAGGCTATCAGATACTGAATCTGATTTAAAGTAAATACAATAAAGAAGTGTTCACAAGCAAAATCTTACTTTTACTTTTCATGCTAGTCTTCTGATGAATCTTGTCAGGAAAGAGCAAGAGGAATGAAACAGCAAAGATGGTCCCAGAAAAGAGGAGGAAAAAATTATGGATCGAGTTTTATCCATGTAAGTGGTGAGAGCCAAAGCACCATGCAGTCATTACATGACTGGTGACAATTATCTAGCCTTGTACACATAGCACAGATATCAACAAGACAAAGAGGGATATGTATAGAATAAACTAAAAACTAAATATGTGAAAAATCATGTTTTTTCAACCTGTGTGAGGCTCAAGGGTTAAAAAAAAAAAAAAAAAAAAAAGAAGATTCTGAAAAAGGATATTAATGATGAGCATAGTTTTTCAGTAATCAGACTGGGACAAATTCACAGAACCATTGAAACCTCTACTCATTGTCTACGAACACTGAAGGGAAGAAATTCATTTGATCTAAGGACTTTCTTTATAGTTTGCCCTTGCTTTAGGAAGCAGAAGTCACCAGATCTTCTG
The DNA here is from genome assembly GCF_019238085.1 of Lagopus leucura. Taxonomy (NCBI): domain Eukaryota; kingdom Metazoa; phylum Chordata; class Aves; order Galliformes; family Phasianidae; genus Lagopus; species Lagopus leucura. The sequence continues at coordinate 84,245,121 of NW_024962262.1, forward strand.
GGAGACTTCAGTTCAAATGTATGCAGCATAGCCGTAGTCCCAGTTACACAGGGAATGGGGAGATGGAAGATGTCAGAATGGGAGCATGACAACTTTTTCAGTGAGCCTTCAATGCATATTTAAGTACAATTCTATTAAAGAGCAGTTTCAGAGATTGAGGCTAGATTTTTATCTCTCCATTAAGAGAAACTTCACCTTTTTTGACAGTTACCACTGTACAAAGGTTTTACTCACTCTTTCCCTCAACAGCACAAGTGAGTGAAGTGAATTCTTGCTGCCCACAGCAAGCTTTGCCATCAAATGCAGGTTGCCTTTCTTATAATTCCACTCCCTGTATTATATTCTTTTGGTCTTTTTCTATTATGTTGAGTAATACATAGACCAGAAGGATATGTGTGGTGTGCTGAGACTAGTACTCTGTATTGGTAGAGTTTTATTAACATTTTTCTTCTTTATGTAGTATCCTTTTTTTTTTTTCTTTCCTTTTCAGTCTTCCACAGGAAGTCCCCAAAATTGCCTGCTGCACCTGAAGTTTAGCCAACTACTTCGTAAATAAGAGGAAAATCTATATGAACTTTGAAAACACACATATTTACTGACTTGTGTAAATACATGCATATTTTACTCTGCAATTTAGAGAAAATGAGAGTAATTATCTCTAAACTTGGACATTACCAGTTTTATAGAATGTACAGTAAATAAACTACAGCATACTGAACTAATGTTTTCTTTCTTTCTTTCTGGGCATTTCAAACATTTAATCAATAAATGAAAATATTTCAGTTTCCAGTTTTTAATTTCTTTACAACATTAAGTGGGAAATGGCCAATCCAATCTGTATCTCTACTGAACTGCAGGAAAATATTTTCATTTTCTCTGTCTTCACTGAAGCAGCACATGAAATAGATATCCAAGTCTTTCCAAAACTCTGTCAATGGAAAATGTAAACTAGGAAGTTGAAACCTCCAGAAGATGAATTATAACTTCGTATTTTTAGAATTATAATCCTTGTGGGGAGTTATTTTAATATGGATCAAGAAATATAGAAGACAGGATAATGCAAATATCTATCTAGTAAGGAAATTCTTTACCCCTTAAAAGTTTATAAGGGTTAAAGAAAACTAGATTAAACTACTGGTTGTCATAAGCATAGGGAAATAAAACACTCATATTAAAAAGATAGCAGTTCTTAAATATTCTACCAGTTCTGGTTAATAGATAGTCCGCAGCATAAATTAAATTTCTGACAGTCATTGTGGGAAGAACAGGGAATGGAGCAGTTGTTCATTTGTTATAGCATACCAGAGAGCATGTTTGGCTCCTCTTGTAGTAGCAGGTCTAGATAGAGTCCAAATGTAACTTGATGGACTAGATAGTCTGTTTCAGTCTGGCTGCTTTGTATGGTCTGTTGTTCAAAGTGGACCAGACGTCTGTTGTTTAGTTTAGAATTAACTTTGTAATTATTTTAAAAAAATATCTAATACACCAAGGCTACATGTGTGGCACAGGTGCATTTAAAGTGCTCTGTTGCATGTTTCTTTAATTAATGACTAGGATTCTGGATCTTAAGCCAGCTTTTATTTGTTCACTTGTTCTTCTGGAGGCTGCATGCCTTTATTAAAAGGAAGGATAAGAAGTGAAAAAAAGATTGAGGACTGCAATTGCTAAAGCATTAGATTAATACTAAATGCACTGTAACGTAAGATCTGGTTACACATAAAATAGATGAACTCTGAACACGTGATCCATTAATGGGGAAAACTAAATTTAAGTGCTGCTAGAGTTTGCTCATTCTCAAACAGACCATGAGATAGCAGAGTTTAGGTGTTCTCACATGCATGGCAGTAGGTTTTTAGTTAGTTAGTTAATTTGCTTATTTGTTTGTTTGTTTTTTTTTTTAACTAAGAAAAAATCAAAAGAATGGTTAAAAAAGGAAAGCTCAATATGGGAAAATAGACTTTCCAATTTGGATTTCCAATCCAAAAAGATTGATATATTCAGCTCACCTAAATGAATATACTGAACAACTTACTGTAAAAAATGAACTATTCAACATCTCTTCCTCTCTTATGCACTCTCTATAGTTGTTCTCTGTTTAAATGCACACATAGGATGTGTATTAACACTTAAACTTTGTGTCATAGCTGGACTATGAGAGTGTTCTCCTAAAAAATGGGGACAACTTAGCTGTTTCCAGTGAATTTAACCTTTCAAAAAGAAAAAAAAAAAAAAAATCTAAATGAGCTGTTATAGATATTCATAAAAATTGTTATTTTAATATCAGAAAAGAATGAATTTGTATCTCTAGAGGTGTAAGGAAGCTGAAACTCCCTCTAGAAGAGCAGGCTCTCAGAAAAAAAATAAATAAATAAAAAAAAATGCACAGATTGAACAATCTCAATCAAACACTCACAATCCTCTAACAGTAGAGAAAATCTTTAATTCTACAATGCTTTAACTTTTTTTTTTTTTTTTTTTTTTTTTTTTTTTTTTTTTTTTTTTTTTTCCCCCTAATAAGCATGTATGGCTGTTAACTTCAACAGTCTGTCAAAGAGCTCAAAACTGAGTTGACTTAGATGTTTCAGATTAGGTGTTCCTCCCAGTTTCATAAGCTCAATTTTCTCTTGATGGGCTGACTTCAAGAAGTAGACCAATATTATTTTATTGTCTTTTTGTCCACTGTTCTGAACCTAAAAAACATAAATTTCTACATAAACTACGGAAGCAAAAGCTACAATGAGATTTTTTTCTACAAAATTTATTCTTCTAGGATTGCATTCTTAAAAACATATCTTTACAAAATAAAGTCTTGCGCATACATTCTAATCTTTACATCTGGATATTTTCCTTTGGTACTCTAGTGTCTTCTTAATTTTCATCTATGATCACAAATAAGTGAATAATATTTATTATAAATTATGTCCACCATTTAAAACGCACATTTGAGAATTTAATATTTGTTGAAATTACTAATTTATCCTGGAGACTATGACACATTAAAGTGAATAACATATGAAGGAAGTTGCACTGCAACAAAAAACAAAAGCTATCAGAATCATTGAAAAGGCTGTCATGACATTTGTGAGATTGAATCAAATAGCAACACAAGAAACAGAACCAAGAATTACACACGACAGACTGAAGAAAAAAGCAATTAGTAATACATTTCGTAATTGAGATATGGTATCATTTTGGATAGAGTAGAATGTTACAGGATGATGTTTAGGCCTCTATCTCTCTCAACTTCATTGTATTTTTCTTCTCAAAGGGAGAGTTAGTGGTACACTGATATAAAGTGTATGTAAAATACTACTTTTCCGATTTTACAATTGCTATACTGTGTGTAATAACAGATGATGAAGTCAAATAACAAGGCCTAAAGTCTGGTGGGTTTGTTTTCAGAGTGGAGAAGGGAATTTCAGATTCAAATTTAACTATTGCAAATTAAAATGATCTTCAGGTTTCAAAATCTTATCAAAATGGTCATCAAAGAAATATGCAGTGGATATATCTGCAAGAATTTTGTGTGGATGTCATGAAAATATCTGTCAGTAATGGAAAGATTTTCTACTTAAGGAATATAAATTCACAGCATAGATATGTCTGGGGAAAGCTGAAACATTTGTTAGCGTTTAAAAAAATCAACAACTTTGTTTTAAATTTAATTTTATTTGACATGTTGCTATGTGCTAATCTTAAAATATTTCCTTCACACTTCACATTTTGTGTAGTATGTAAATGTACGTTCTGCAGCTAGAAAACATTCTTGTGGTTTCAAATAAGTTTTCAGGTGATCATTCTGAAGGAGCTCGACATTGGCTTATTTTTCTGTTTTTTTTCATTTTCACTTCTTCAACAGTTTTGAAGACTAGAAATTTTAGGTACTGGCCAAAAATGATAACCTTAACTAGATCATGTAGCTTATGAAGATCAATATGGCATTAAGAAATAACAAAGGGTACTGATAGACAACAGAATGCAATTCAGATACAGCTGTTTATTGTTCTTCAAAATTTTTGGGAAAATACAAAACTACACATAACCCATATCTGAAAATCTGAAATATTTTGTTGCTCATCCTTTAGATCTTTCATAACATGCCTTTTATCAGGATTTCAATTAATATTTTTTGTCATTAAATATTAAGTACTTTCTAAGTTTATCAACATATTATGACAAGGGAAGTACATCTGTAACTCTGTGATTTGCTACCCAGTGGTGGCTAAATGGGCATTTCTATTTTGAGAAATAAATATGCTATTACAGTAGTAGAAGACAGCACAAGAGGAACACTAGTAATACTGAAGAATTCATCCTAAGAGAAAAATTCTACCATCAGTCACCATCTTTTAACTTGTTTTCTTACATTTTGAAAAAATATTGTTTTTATATATCGAGTGACTTGTATTGTTGTTATAATGTTTTAAATTTATGCTACTCAAAGTCTGTATTTACAACAAGAGAATTAGGTTCATGTTTGACATTTTAAATGCCAGATGTAAAAATAGGAATAAGATGGATTAATATCTGATAGTATGATTATCTGAACTTCAAATACACATAGTCATGTCAGAGGTATTCCATTGCATGGACAGATTTGAATTCTTCACTGTACTGTATGACTGTTCAGCAAATAACCAGCAGGACCACCTATCTGGAGAGGTTGTTCTTCCCAGAACTGCAGAAAAAAGCTGCATTTCCCAAAGTCGTCTTTCCACAGATTTGCAAAAGTTAATGTTTGAAGAGCTGACTCTTAACCAGGAAGTTGCCCTGTAAGCTGGTAAAGTGTGCTGACAGCTTGAAGTAGTGTATGAAGAAGATGAAGTGTTATATTTCAGATGAGATACTAATAAACGTCATATATTTTCTGGAGAATAAGTGACAGAGAAAATGAGCAGAAAGGCTTGGAAGGCTGACAATATGGAAAACATATGGTGAAAATACAAAGAAGGGGAATGTGTATCCAATATCCAAGAGAATCACTGCATCTTAACAATCTGCGCTATCTGTCTACCTGTTTTTACAAAGCTTTGTTTCCCACATTTGGTGCAGTATTATTTGGCACATGATAATAATGTAAATTACTGACACTTCTTACAGTCTGGCCGTTCTATACAGATTTTACAGAAGATGGAGCAAAAAGTCTCACTAGGGAGAAGGCTTCAGTGTTTCTGAACTGTAGAATATTCAGAAATCAGGAAGTGAAACTGAAAAAGAAATACACACCTTCTGCAGGTCCCCATTCTTGTAGTTTGTTAGCAAGGATCCCCTGGGAATAACTCAATGAGTTAAAATGATGAATGTTCATTTGTTAGGATAGCTCTGTAATTTTATTCCTATGTATTTTTATTAGGGCAATATTTTTATGTCACTGCAGTTATGCATATATATGTCAGGCCTTTTTTGTTAGTCACCTTTTTAGGAATTTAAATGTAATGCATGTTCATCACTAAAGCAAAAAATTGCTTAGTGGCACTTTGCTCTAGAAGCTTCTAGCTGGGTACTCTTTGATTTGATTCTAATTGAGAAAAACAAGATACATATTAATATGAAGAATAAATAAGAATCCAGTATTGACTGCTTTCTTTTTCCCTCTTTCTGCCATTTCTACATTTTCTCTTCTAGATTTTCATTGTGGTTCAACTTGATGATCTTTAAAGCCTTTTCCAACCTGAGCAATTTTATGATTCACAAATCTATATAATATCACTATTAACTCAAGTATGAAAAATGCTCAGAGCACTAAGTGACAATATTAAGCACTAATTTGAATGCAATGGCTACCACTGGGGAGACAGCTATTAAGAATTATGCAGAAAATAGGTATAATTTGCATACGCGTACCTACATCCCTAATAAATGAACATGGAAAAGGACTGAGGTGTTTAAATTATTGTAAATTGCAATCAAATATTTAATCTATGATTAATTGCATCTTATTACACCTTCAAAACCTGAGTTCTAATTCAAACTTAAATTGAAAGTAATTGTTTTCAGCAGTTTTGAATAGTATAAGATTCAATATTCAGAAGCTTGATCTAGTCAGAACCTGTTGAGAGTTAGCCTACATTTAACTAGAAATATCGATGCTAAAACATGATAGGATTTAGGTGGACGTTATATATCTGTGAACATGCATTGTGTGCATCTCTACATTTTGCAGAGAAGGTAAATACTCACATATGCACATATGGGCACAGTGCCTCTTCTTGGATGCTTTTTTGCACCACATATACATCAAACGTTGAATACCAATTTGGTATACTTCTATAACATCTACATGAACAAGGAAATGCAGACTGTGTGCTACAAGCAAAGCCATGAAACCATGGCTTTTTAACTATTAGGAAATAATTTGCTATCCCAATAAGTGTGCTATGTGTAGCCTGGCAAATACAGGCCTACAGTTCAGGAAAGGAATGTGGATTACAGTACACTTTTCTGGAAATGCTCAAATTCTGCAGCAACAGAGTGCAGCTGCAAAAACAGGAAGAAAACACTCCTAGAAAATTTGTACTGAATTAGCAATGGCACTGGAGAGGTAGGTCACCAACAGGAAAATCCAGTTGAGTGTGGGAGAGAAAAGACTAGCAATAATTACAGATTTGCTGTGAAGATATCCTTGGTTTCCACATAGGTTAAGGCTGGCAAGCTGATTTTAGTTTAGATTTTAGCTTTGGGGCATGAATATTAAGGCAACAGATTTTTTTTAGAATAAGAAAATGCTTTTGGTCAGTTTACACAGATCATCTGTCTATTTAATGCTTTAATATAAACTTCATGCTCTTCAAGTCCCTACTGACAATTAATGTCAATTAACATGAATTTAATCAGCCTTCTTCTGCTCCCAGAACAATGCCATAAAAGCAATGTAATTCCAGTAATTTGAGTTTGATTTATACTAGCATAAACGAGACAAGGATGAGCCCTAATAGATGCACATTTAAGTGTATGTTCTTAAGCCACATTTTTTGAAGTGCCTCAACGCAGGTAAAAAATTCCTATGGGGCACATTTGTGATCATAAATTAACCTTTTACAATAATTTAGACTAAATGATTAACTTTTCAGGAAGAGCTTTGCACACAAACTCTAGAGAATACCATATCACACAGTAGCTTTATTTATGAGTGAACTAAATATACAATTTGATTGGTAATCATGCAAATAACTCAGTTTGGTTAAAATATCCATTCATGTCTCAGAAAAAAAAAAAAAAAAAAGAAAAAAATAAATCAGTGGATGGATTATGATAATGGTGTTATAGCAAGTTTCACCCAACTAGAGATTTGGAAGATTGTATGCTTACAAATATATAGCTTACAATTAAAAAATTTTGATTGCAATTGAGGGGAGGTGCTAAAAGAAAAAGAAATAATTAGAAAGCCATAGGAAACATCAATCATTGAATTACAATACAAATACATTTACTTCAGATAATTTAAAATGGGTGTAAAGAGAAAAGATTTCTGTTGTAAGCACTTATTTAAAGGCATTTAATTTTAATTTTTAATTTTTAGAATTTTTAGAATTTTTAATTCTTTCTTATATTTTTCATGTAGTCTTCAGTATAACATAATCTCTCTGAGGAAATCTTAGTCCTCAATCCATAAAATGAACAAAATCTTCTCTCTCACAGGAAAGTTTATCCACTTTGTTTTGCTCAGTAGAAGAAGTGAAACATACAAAAATTCTGTTTTGATGAGTATTATTCCAGATTCCAAACAAAATGTGTGATACGTAGAAGTAAGAAGAAGAGTGATTATAGAAGAACAATGCACTCTGGAATAGTAAGTCCTTATTTTAGTAGCATGAGATGGAATTTATGTTCCTATCTGACAAAGAGATTTTCAAAGATTGTATCAATCTGAAGCAGCAATCACTACCCACACCAAGAACAAAATAGTGTAAAAAGAAAACAGTACACGAGAAAGGAACACTTCACATTGTGCTGTTCATTAAGAAAATAGACATGTATGTAAGAACATAATTGGAACAGCAGCAATTCTGAAGCTAAAAGTACAAATATAACTTAGAGGCAAAATACTGGGAAGCTGCATGTACTTGTCCCATCCTGTGCTAAAAATCTGTGAGTAGTGATAAGCCCCCCACCCACCTCCAAAGCATCTGAAAGATGGTAGAAGAAGGAGTGGTAGGAAAATAGGAGATCATAGGAAGTCATTGAAGTCGACTACCTACAAATGAAAACACTGAATAAAAGAGATCAAAACTATGTAAAGACAACTGAGATATTCAAGTATGGAGCCAGAAAGAAGATAAACTTGCGAAAAAGCATATACCAAATAAATGCATTTGAATTAGCTGTTTAAAATACTGTTTTCAAAATAAAGCTTAGGAATGTAAAAAAAAAAAAAAAAGCAGAAATATAGGTGGGTATAACTGAAACTGCTGGGTACTGTAATGAATCAGGAAGACAAAAAATTGTCAAAGGAAATGAAAGGAAGAATAAAAAATTATGCAAATATTGCAGACTATATGAAATGTGGAGCAGAACTGGGATACTATCAACAAATTCTAGCCCAAAATTCTTTCATTAAACAATGCCAATCTGTGAAACAGGTAGCTTAAAGAGAATTCATTGTCTTGCTCATAATATAGCTTTCAGGTGCTGCAATGTCAGAAAGGCTGGCAGCATGGTTACATCAGTTTAATCCTCTCTTCTAGTACAGGATAATGCTCCAAACTCTCCTTCAAATTGTGTATGCAGTGCTGGGCAAGTCAATTAAAATCAAAGATTTTTTCACAGTTGCTCACAAACTGTGTGCTTGTTCTTGAACTTTGAGTCACCTTGATGCAATCTGTTCAAGGCAACTATAACTAAACACAACAGGATGTTTGCCTTCAGAATGCAAATTGCAAAGGACTGTGAAAATACAAACTCTAGGTGCCCCAAGTAATGGGTAGCTCCTTTAATAGTCTATGCAGCAGTTTCGGAAGTACTTCAGAGGTGTCAAGTGAAGGTAAAATCATTAATGTGTTTGAAGTATTTGCACCTTTTGTAAAGAGCATTACAGAAGTAACTGATTCATTTAGACTTTGCATACAGCATAGAGTGAGTCTCAGACTGCTGACAGCAGATTGAGTAAGACACTAACTGAAAGTGTGTATGAGAAAAAATGAATGTGACAATGGCCTTAAAAACAATAGCCTGCCACATACAACAAAAACAAAGATGAAAGAACAATTGTCATTCTTCTAACTTATTACTTGGGATCACATGAATTTCCAGTTTTGACACTTCTTCATATATTTATGAAAATATTAACTGTGTAATAAACTAAATCTGATTAAACCAGAGAAATTTGAAAAGGAAAATCCATATTATCACCTCTGTTTTTCTGTCAGGAATGTGAAGGCTCAAAGCCTTTTGGCTGAGATATTGGGTTATGATTACATCGGTAAATTGGTAAATGGAAACAAAAACAGCCAAGCATCTACAAACAGTTAGAAGAGAGGGATGTATTTTTCATACAGAAATTAAAAATCATTTATTCATAACAAGAAAGTGTCAAAATTCGGTAATTCCTGTGCCATGCATTAAATGAATTTTAAAGCTATCTTATTTATTTTTTCATTGGAAAGATGACTAGAGACTCAGGGGAAGTGAGAACTATTAGTGTAAATCTGAAAAGCCTGTCTCTTTTCCTCAGTATTCTTTAATAAAACACATGATACATTGAAGAAAATGTGTTGTAAAGATTCTGGAAAAACTTTTGTCTTGACAGCGTTACGTTTTATTGAAACACAGAAATACTTCAGACAGTGTTTCACTGACATTAGAGTTCTTATGCTTAACACATCTATTCTTACTCAGGGACTAGACTGTCAAAAGAGCTTTGTCTGGAGCAGTTGAGGTAAAAAAGTTTCAAATATAAATGTACCCAATCCACTGGCAGTTTTACTAGTCCTATCTATATCACCAAATTTTACAAAGAACTCAACTCCAATTTACTAGCGTTAATGAAATTGCCAGATGCCCAGAATTACCTAGCATTCATGAAATTTCTTTGGCTGCCATATTGAAACATCTCTGCTATAGTGAACGTCTCTGGGTGATGAAATTCTATTCATGGCTGCATAAATCTATGAAGAAAGTAAATTAATTTAAATTTACACAGCTGTAACAGAGTAAAGAGAAACAAGATTACAGCCTTTCAAAGAAAGAATGAAATTAAATATAGTCTGAGACAAGCATCTGAGGAACACACAAAAGAAAAGGGTTGTTTAGCAACAGTAGTGGGGAAGCGTTAGACAGTTAAAAAAAAAAAGACTAGACTGCCTAAAGAACGGACTAGGTTACAGAAACAGTACGAACATACCAGTGAATGTTCAGGGAATAGCTTCACATAGTTAGGTGTTGCTAAGTGATTTTCTTTTTGTTCCTCAGTGAATTGAAGAAGATGAAATATTTAAAGTGCACATTGATTCACTGATAGTTTAGCATTAATCAAGCTGTCCCACATGCAATAAACTAAATGGTTTCCCTCTAGGTTGGCAATAGAAACAAAAAGGAAAACAATAACAATAATGAAAATCAGACAAAGACAGTTCTAGCGGTGTTAGGAGAAAGGGCAGCATCACTGAGATCATCTGTCTACATAATATTTGCCTGCTATTTGTTCTGTTTAGAAAGGGATACTCTATTGGAGAAAGACAGGACTTATTTAAGCACAACCCAGCCCAGTGATGACTCCCAAGTACTTGTTCTTCCATATTTCTGAAGAAAGTCCTGTCTAGTTACCACAAAAACCCTGTTTATTATTATTATTGTTGTTGCTGTTGTTATTTGTTTGTTTCAATGAGGAAACTCTTATTCATTACCTTCCTTCTGTATGACCTTGGCAGCTGTGTAGCCTAGGAAAGATCTATAAAGTAGACCAATTAGATTACTATTTTAGAATACAGTTTACAGCATTATTAACAAGCTTGCTAAGCCTGTTTTCTGTAGCAACTGCCAAATTGATGTTCAGTAGCATCATGACTGTAATCAATTTCTTTCAGGTAACAGCAAATCCTGAATGAATTAGAACAACACAGACCATTAAATTCCTAATTATAAATAAGTACATATTTTTATGAGGGCAGCTCTGGAAGTAATGCCTCCTATTTTATTATGTTGACCAACAACATTGGAAGTGGATGTTGGTGGTGTGGCAGTAGAGGCTGAACATTTCATTGCATTTTCCTGTGTGACAGATGACAGCAGAGGAGCAGTCTGACAAAATGGTGACAGACATGGATGCATCTATGAAGCAAAGGTGTGTCACTGAATACCTCCATGCTGAAAAAATGACACCCATTCACATTCATCAACACTTACTAAACATTTTGGTGATCAAACATTGGATGTGAGCACAGTGAGGCTGTGGGCTGTGTATTTCAGCAGTGGCCATAGCGATGTGAAAGACAAGCCTTGTTCCAGACAGCCACGCAGAATTTTAAAAGTGCTGCATGGAGGCTCATCACTGCTGAATGTAACTCTAAGGGTGGTGACTATGTTGAAAAACACTGTTTTGTAGATGAGAATTTGTTCTATCAAGTATTGTTATTGTGTTCTTTGTATCTGTTGTAGTTCCCAAGGAAATAAATAGGAAGCATGACTTTCAGAACAAGGTACATACAAACCCGTCTATATTATCACAGAATAATGACAGCATTTCTAAACAAAATACTATTTCACTGCCACAGCAAGTCTGCATCAAGATGTTCTCCCCTTTTCTCTGAGAACTACCATAATCCAGAAAGAAAGAGCAAAATCTCTTTGGCTCCCCATTTCAAACTATAACTGAAAAAAGAAAGTCTAGGAAGATTTGGAATTACTCAGCTAGATAGCTTCAATCCAACAAGGAAAAACAAAATAACTTCAGAAGTCATTCTTGTTATAAATTTCACAGTGCATAGAAGGTTCTAGAGACAGTAAAAGATTACAAACTCAAAATAAATTTCTTGTAGGTTGATTAAAACAATCAATTTTCATGTTCACAAGTCCTTTTTCCCTCTCCCCAGGTTTGCAAGGAAGAAATATCTAGATAAAAATATAGTCCTTATAAATATAAAATATTGTACCTTTGCAATATTTCAAAGGCAAAAGTTTTTTTCAGACATTTTTCATAATTTCTTAATTGAACCAAATATAGAAAGTATTGAATTTTACTCAGGAAAAAAATTCTCTGACTAAAAATCTGAAGATAAAAACAACCTATAAATAACATTTTAGATTCATAACAGTAAGGGTATGAAAAAGAATATATGAATGTACCTAATTTAAATCATAATCATATGTAAAAAGTACAGATGCACATGAACCACTCTTCTAACAAATTGTGACCTGTATGTAATATCATGGTAACTGATAAGGGAGAGAAACACTGAATATGGTGTTTAACTTTACACCTATGTAACTTTACACCTATGTTTAACTTTACACCTCAGTTCCTTCTCTGAAATGGCAGATATTTTTTACTTTAGTATACGTTTTTCTCTAGCAGTTGGACTCTAACATTTTTAACATTTCTATTCCAAGTTCTGTATTTGTAGAGTTTGCTGAACACTACATTTTGTGAAATTTCCCAATTTGTGAATCATATAATAGTTGTTCAATCCAGGATCCTGTAAACTGAGTATCTCCTTCACTGGTGAAAACTGACAGAGCTAAAAACCTGTTGAAGCTGTATGAAATTTTTCAGCTTTAGATTCTGCTTCAAAGCTGCTGAGGTAATTCTGTGAATTCAGCAAAAAAAGTGAGCTTTGCACATTCACAGACAGAATATTAATTTTTCAGGTCTAGTCCCTGAACCTTTGAGAGCAAGAGGAAGTCTAAACATGCCAATCTTCACTAGCATGGCTGTGTTTTTTCATGCTTCTTTTTTGCAGTGACGTATTGCAAGTTACAGTTTGAAGAACAGCTTGTATTTTTAATCTAAGGTGAACTCGGAGCAGAACAAATTTAGGATACCTGTACAGACAGTACTCTTAAGCTTTGGAGAAGGGTTTGTTCTTTCCCAAATCAAACCATTGTGAAAGCAGAGGGTAAGAGTGATGGTATAAATTAAGATATACCACTTTGTTCCTTTTTTTTCACTGAAGCGTCTGGAGACTTAAAGCAATCTTGACCGTCTGAAATGGAGGCTTCTGTAATTAACAGATCAAAAAGTCAGTCCTATGTATCAACTTAAAAAATAAATAGATCCCATAGTCAAATCAAAAAGAGAAAAGATGTCAGGGATCAATCTTGGATTTAGTTTGTCTTTTTCAGCTTTCACCTTAATTTTCTGTCACATATTTTTTTCTTCATTTAACTGTCAAAAATAGTGGGTCTTTTCTTTTCTTTTCTTTTCTTTTCTTTTCTTTTCTTTTCTTTTCTTTTCTTTTCTTTTCTTTTCTTTTCTTTTCTTTTCTTTTCTTTTCTTTTCTTTTCTTTTCTTTTCTTTTCTTTTCTTTTCTTTTCTTTTCTTTTCTTTTCTTTC
>NW_024962262.1:84281211-84295660 GCF_019238085.1 Lagopus leucura
TTACAATGTCTTCCCCTTCCCACTTCCCAACCCCAGCAATTATACAGCAAGGATTAAATCATTAATTTAGAATGTTTAGTAGTCACTACTGTCATGGAAAACTACAGAATACTTCTCTGGAGTGCAAGGGAAACAGAACACTTCTGAGAAATGGACTTCACTTGAGGCAAGATCTTTTTATATAGAAATTTGTAGATAAATAGGGCTGAAACAGCTTTAATTAGGCCTCTCCCTCCTTTACAATTATTTATGAATAAAAATGAACTTTTTTTGGTCTCCATGGCAACTTCCTCCTATGAGACTTTTCAAAGAGTTTTTGCAGTAAGAATTTGTTACCCAAAGATGTATAGAATGGAAATCCTTAACTTTTACAATCCAGTTCTGAGTACCAAGATTCATTATTCCTGGTGACATTTTTGACAAATAATGAAACAAATAGTTTTATTTTTGTTTAATATTAATATTAAAAATATCTTCTATGTTAAAAAAAATAATAAAAGAACGCCCACAAAGGTTTACACCACAAGTGAATTTTAATTTGAGATAATGGTTAAATCTTCTTTGTACTTGGAGAGGCACTTGTAGATTAGAGAGCTTTCTTAAAGAAGAGTACCTGCTTTAAGCAGCAATTATTTGTTTTTTTTAAACTCTCCTACCAACTGGGTTTTTGAGGTCTTAACCTGGTTCTGTGACAAGAGTTCATTTGCCAGTAATTCTTCACTCAAGAGTAGAAAACAATCTGTCCAATTCTCCATATTTTACAACTTTTTTATTTTTCCCCTAGAAGAAATAATGAAGCTTGAGCAATGGAGAAGGGAGGGGTGAGAGGTACAGGAAACAATATTTATACAGAATTCAGCTTTTCAGAATCTCAGTGTGCAAAACACTGCCTTTCTATTTGGTCCCTTTGAAAGCTGTATTCCTAAGGCCTCCCATCTCATGCTCCAAGCCAGTCTCCTTTCATAGACTCGATCTACATATTGTTTCCATTCAATAGAAAAAAATAATCAGTCTGTTGCAAAAAGAACATCTGAGTGTTTCTAGACATAAGAACATGTTTCATTTCCATTGTCTTGTGAGAGATACTTAGAATGATGGTGGAAAGTGTGATTGAGCTCCGTAAAAGGACAAAATCACTGGTTAAACCTGAGGTAAAAAAGATATAAAGCTACATATACAAACTTGCTCTATATGTTAGTTAACGATCCAGCTATTTTATAGCTCACTGGTGTTCATAAAAATGGCACAAGGCTGAGGGGGAAAGGAAAGCTGATATGGCACCATAGGAATGTACTCTCCCATGATAGATGCTGCAGACCACACACAAAAGTACCTACCTCTACTAGAAAGTGAGGGAGATGACAAAAAATCCTGTCCTTCTGAGCTCTCTAATCAAATCCCTTAATCCTTGAATACATTGATATTTGAATACTGTAAAGCCAAAAACAAGCAAATAGTGACTAGTAATTGCAAAAGAGTCCAAAGTGAGCCACTTTGGAAACAATGCAATAGAAAAGTTGCTACCTCCTTTCAGCAGAGAGATTTTTGAAGTATCCATTGTTTGCTTCTGCCGTAAGGTAAAGAGATCCCAAAGGAAAAGATTTCTAGGTTTTTTGTTTGTTTGTTTCAGACAAAATATACTCTAGATTACAAGCACTTCCACCTGTAACATGCCAGGCATGAATTTCCCTCATGCTTCTGTGACATCACATGATGTTCAGGGCACAGGCCAAATTTCAGTGGTTATTTTAGAAGAAGAAAGTTCTTCTAAATGTCAGTATTCACTTATACTGTCACACGTCTTAAGCTTCTTTCTGGAACTCTTAACATTTGACCCTTAGTATCACTGTAGATGTTTAGGAGTATTCCTTCCCTTTGAATTGATAACCTAGCCATCAGTGATGTCACTTTTGAAGATTAACTCCCAAAACAACGTGATGTTCTTTGGAGTTAGTGGCAGGAGTGTACATAAGTGTTACGGGGGACCAAATAAGTGTCCTCACTGTTATGCTTTTTAAAAAGATGACTGAACTATATTTAAAATTATTGGTTTGATGTTCTCAGGCCTACAGTATCTGTAATTCCTACTGAATTTCAACAGATGTGGCAGCTCAACATATCTGAAAATAAGACTTTTATAATACTTTTTCCATTTCTCCTAAAGCCCCCTGAGATGTTTAAAAGAGAAATCTGTGTGAGCTTTCGATCATTTTCTTCTGCAACACATGTGTTCTGCTCTGTTATTGTTAGTAGCCTCACGAGCCTTTCTGTTCTGATAAAGTCTCATATAATGATCTGGAGGAAAACGAAGCATTTTAAATAAAGGATTACACTGAGGTTGTAGATGGATATAAGGAAAAAAATATTCAAATGGAAGTCTATCATGCTTGACAATGCCCCTATAATTTACCCAGCTTTTATACATAAGATGAATGCTAGGTACATTTACTGTAAAGGCAAAGGAGTAAGAAATTTATCTTGAACTTCTTATTATTTAAAGACTTCTTGTTTGATCTTGGGCAAATCACCTCAGTTCTCTGTGCCCCCAGCCTATTTTAACGGTTCTGTATGTTTAGGCTGTACCTAAAATTAAATGCCCCCCTTTTAATTGTGCCCTTGGTCACTATTGCAAAACAAATGTCATAAACTCTTATTCAATCAATGACTAAGGTAGAAATTGAGATTAAAATTCATATGAGAAATGAGTTTATGTACTGCACATCATCATGGGCTCCTCCTATCCAGAACAGCTGCTACACTTATTAGGCAAGCAAGTTGTAATCAGCCCCTTAAAGTTGTGAGTACGTCATGGTTGGGCTCAATTTGTCTGTTTAAATTCATTTCTGACTGTGCTGGCCTTTTTCACTCTCCCCTAAAACATTTGAGATGAAGACTACAGGTACATCAAACTGGAAATATTACATGTAATGTATTCAGCAATAAGATCAATGTTTTCCATTTCAGTTTCCTTTGAAAAGGGATAAGACAGGATGCTGTGAGCTCACCCATTACAGTTCTCTGGATCTTCACTACTTAGTAGGAACAGAATTGGCATATGCACGTGGCCTAATTGAAAATATTTTGCATTTTCTTTGTTTTTGTGCTAGCTATAAACTTACCAGCTCATAAATACTCTCCCATAATATATCGGCTGTGGCTGATAGGTGCATTAGGGCAGTACTGAGAGTTAAACTAATATATTGCACTGTTAGCTCTTAAGATTTGGTGATCTGAAGTTTTAGAAAAAAGCCTCAATGCTAAGCGGCCTGTTCAAGGGTTAGCAGGATATAGTTAGGAATGCTAACTATACCAGTAATAAAGCAAATTAATAATAAAACGGAAAATGGAAAAAATTACATTACTTACCTAAAGGTCAGGTGCTTCTCACAGTCTTCATGTAGTGAAATATCACTCACTCCTTCCATTTGAGCATCATCCAATCTTTAACATAAAATCTCCAAAACATAATTAAACACATCACAGCTCAGCAGAAGTAGTTTTAACCATCCCTGGTTCAAACATTAACTTTCTAAACAAATATTACAAATATCTCAGCAATATCAGAAAGGTTTTAATTACAAGTAGTAGATTTTTGTTTTTTGTTCTCCAAATGATTTGAGGGACTGTACTACAACACTAAACACACTAAGCATTCAGCATCCAAGAAGATTTCTTCTCCTATATAATACTAGAAAATCTTAGTAAACATATTAACAATAGTTGGCACATCTATCCTAGCAGCATTCATATGGAAAAAAAAAACAGAAAATTTTTATATATAACCTGTACATTGATTTTACCCAGAAAGCAAACTGTATCTTCTGAAATACATAGATTTACCTTTGAGATATTTATCAATTTCTATTATTTCTGGCACATAAAACCATGTAAGAAAAAAAAAATCCACAGCTAGTGAGAAGTAGAATTGTTTTCAAGGATTACTCAGGAGAGCTATTTGTGAATCTGGTACAGCATTATCATTTTATTACCCATTTTGATGCTATTTTTTCCTCACTCTGTTTATCAAGCCATGTTTTCTGTTTCTTCATATTCTTTCGGTATTTTTTAATCTACTTCAGTTGCTTTGGAAGGTCATAGAAAATAAGATAGAGAATGAATCAGGAAGTATTTTTCCTAAGAATGATTGTTTAGAGTTACTTACCAATCTGTTTTGGAGGTAGATTTTTATTTATTTATTTATTTGTTTGCAAAGTTTCAAAAGTGTTGCTTTGTTGGGTCATTCCAAGGGTCTACTTGGCAGCTGTCCTATTTTCAGTGGTTGCTGACTGAAGTGATAAGTACAGCACATTACAACAAGTATGTTGTCATCCCTGTCATGAGTACTCTCAGTTTCCAGTGAATTGATGCTTTGATTTTTGACTGAAATATGTTGTAAATGTAGCTTGAGGCTTCAAATCTGAAACCAAATAAATATTACCAGTATCAGGAGTCTTTTAAATAGATAAATATCAAATCCACTTAACCTCCTTTTGTTTATTGACTATGACATGAATGTACTATCTGCTTCCACTCCTCTAGAAAAGAACAGTAAGTAAAACAGACCTCTTCAAAGCCTTTTGCTGTTGTTGGAGTGGGAGAAAAACTACTACACTAAGGCTAGACACCTCTTGTTCCCCCTCCTCAAAGGAAGAAGAGGAGAAAATATGATGAAACCCAATATAGCTACATATCAACTCTAATTTTCAATGAACTCTGACATTGCTAATAGACAATTTTCCTTCAGAAATATAGCAACAGTAACTAAAACAGCAAACTAAAATTCATGAAACTCTTTGGAAGATTAACAGATAAAAGTTGATTCTTTAGGGTTTGAGGGCAACTAGTTTCAGCTTTCCAACAACATTAATGGCAAAAGATTCCTGTGCAACATTCGTTTTTTCCTTTTAGTTCAGAATGATTTCCATATCATCATCTACAACATAGATGAGGGAACCATCATCCTTAGAGTAGCTCATACTATGGTAGGTAACATCCTGCTGGTTCTAAGTATTTTAATGTTATTTTCAGTATTTGAAGATTGTAGATTTAAGACTGTAGATTAAAAATTAAGATATGTTTCTCCTTTGAGTTTGGAATTCCACTGAAAACATTTCTTTATTTATTTTCACATGAACAACAACAAGAAGGAGAAAAACAAGAAAAGGAAAATACATAAGTATATAACCCCTGAATGAAATTAGTGGGAAAACAAAACAAAACAAAACAAAACAAAATAGCTAGTAGGAAAGATATCTCCATGAACATTCAGCTTCGAGAATAATATTAGAATAATAATAAATAATAAATAATAAATAATAAATAATAAATAATAAATAATAATAAAAAACTTGGAAAAGGGAAAAAAATGTCAGTAAACAAGCTGCAAATCCTGACTCTGTCTTTGTTTTGTTTTGTTTTTTTCATAGATATTTGTAATTTGTAATGAGAAACACAAGGGAATAGAAAAAGAATACCCAGAGAGGCTAGACAGAAGTGAAGAATGCACAGTCCAGCAAACAATCTGAATTTGAACAGTTATTCTAACACATGCCCTAGAGATCACTTTCAATCCATAAGAAAAGCTTATAGAAATCTGAAAAAGTAAGAGCTGCCTGTGAATTTAATGCTGTTGCATGACTCAATCTTAAATTAAAAACAAAGAAAGCTCTAAATATTTGGGAAAAAAGGAAGAAAAAAGAATAAATAAAAGCAGAAACTATAGAAAGTACAATATTCCAGAGAGAAACTAACTTTTCCAGTCTGGTGAAGATTACGAAGCAAATTAAATAGAATAAACTGTGGTAATATCAAATTAAAATTATGTCACTGCAGGAAAAAAGAAGATTTTTTTTTTTTCTCATTTGTATAGGAGATTGCTGGGGGCTACATATCTTCAGGCATGGCATTTGGCATTTAATTATTTTCCAACAAATGAATCAGACATTTAATTTTTCTATTGATTTATTTTCTGTCACTGTCACATGCTACTTGTATACTAAAGAAATATGCGGGAAGAGAGCAGAGAAAATATGCTAGTATAGTGTTGACACACATCAGCTCTGCAAGCAACTGCTTCAGGATATGCCTTAAGCAACTTTTGTATGTTAAGTAACCATATGAGGAGAAAAGTAATTTTTCCATACTGATAGTTTTTAGTTGTTTTTTTTTAATCTCAGTTACAGTTGCTTCAAGGACTGACTTAGCAAACCAGAGGTCAGGTAAATGGGAGACATCAAATTATTCAGGAGCAGATTAATTGCTATTTAGTCTTAGGAAAAATAGGATATAGGATGCCTCAATCTGCAATATACAGACAGTCACAAAACAATGTTATTTCAAATAAGCAAAATACATCTCCAATTTTCCTCTTTTTTTTATTTCAGCTCAAGATGAAATATATAGACTTAGATAATTATATTAATACATTTGAATATGTTTACATTAGTAGTAATTTTTCCATTTTCCATTTTTCCATTTCCACAATGGAAAAAAAAAACAAAAATAAAAAACAAATCCCAACTTTCTCTATTCAACTAGTTAATCTTGTTTCTAACTTCATTTTATAGTACATAAAAATAACTTGGAGTTCCTCAATGAAGCACCTAAGCTAATTAAGCAAGTTAAATAAATCAAGTATATTCCAAGTTAAAAATAAGCAATTTTTGGTAGTATTTTTCCCCTCAAACAGCTACATAAATTTGCAGACTACTTATGCATATAAATTATTTTAACACTCATTAAAATGCATCTTTTTTAAGAATGAACAGCCAGCGAACAGCATATGGCTGTAAGGAGAATTATCATATTTCTTATTTTGGTAACGAATAAAATAATTTTATGATTTAGTCTTCTGAGCAAACACTCAGTGTGAACCTAGTATCACCTACATGCTTCCCGTGGCCTATTCAGACTTGCCTACAGCTAGTACAAGTGTTGAACCTTCTGTTCTGACAGTCTTCTGGGCATACAAAACAGCAGAGCAATTAATGAAAAGCCATGATAATAGGTAGATCTCTCCAAAAGTAATGCCTCCTATTTATTTCCAGAGAAACTACAGTAGATGCAAAGAACAAAATAACACTACAAAACAGAGCAAATTCTCACCTACAAAACACTACTTCTTAACATAGTCGCCACCATGAGCTATGCATTTTCACTAGTGATTAACAAGAGTCTACATGCTGCATTTGTAAAAATCTGCACCAGTGGAGGTGACCCATGGTTGCCATTGCCACTGCTGACATGCGCCACCCACAACCTCACTGTGCTCACAACCACTGTTTGGTCCCAAGAAACATTCGGCAATCATCAGTGAATGTCAGTGGGTATGATCTTTCACAGATGGAGGAATTCAGTGACACATCTTTGCTTCCATGTCAGACACCATTCTGCCAGACTGCCCCTCTGCTGCCATCTGTCACACAGCAGAAAACTGTAATGGAATATTGGTGAAAAGGTTTAATTTTACTGCTTTGCTCCCAACATCCATCTCTAATGCTGTGGGCTGACATAAAATAGGAGTCAGTATTTTTGGAACATTCCTCATATATATTCAAAAAGACATTAAGTAAACAGATACCTTTACAACTATGGAAATGGATTCAGAGTAATAACAAACACAACTACTTGCAACAGGACTTCTAACCTTATTTGAACCACTAATCTTGCAGTGCCATTCTGCTCCACAAAATCTCACTGGAAAAACACTGGCTAAACAGAAACTCAGAATAAATACCGACTATCAGTACCACTTTTTATAACATGGTTGCCTTTGCAGAGTGCTTTTCCTCTAAGCTTTTTTTTTCCCTCTGAAGTCTTTTAAGACTGCACTGGGCAAGTGATCTGGAATTAAAAAAAAATGATCATAAGCACCTGATCATAAGCTTTATATAACTTCAGGGAGCTATACTTTTGCTCACTGTGTGTGGCTTCATGTACTTCAGAACTGTCTGAGCAAATTGTGGTTAGTTTGCTAATATAACAAACCAACTCATGACGAATTCTGGATTTTTAGAATATTCAGAAAAAAAATCCTTCATCTTTAATAAATATAGTCGAAAATTATTTAGGCAATTATTTTCTTTCTTGAGAAGTGTTCTTTTCCCCTAAAGTGACAGAAAATGGTGCCGTTACCACAACAAAATGAAAACAAGCTAAGCTATGTAAGCTTAAAACAAAAAAAGGACAGATCAAACCAATTGAAACAAGTAAGTATTCTACATGAGCATTTTTCCCTTCTTAGTAGGTTGATTTTATTTTGTTGTTTGTTTGTTTGTTTGGGGGGTGTGGCTGTCATCTTACATATTTCCTTGAGACAGAAAAGCATCCCTATTTCAAGATGAAGAGGGTTCATACTAGGAATGTTCCAAAAGTAGCAGCTCCTATTTTATTATGCTGTTCCATGACATCAGAAGAAGATGTTAGTAATATGGCAATAAAAGTTGAACTGTCCTGCAAATATTTTTTTACATGTTGCTGTCTGACAGATGGTAGAAGAGGGGCAGTCAGACAAAATGGCGTCTGATGTGGAAGGGCATATGGATTAAAGGTGTGTCACTGAATTCCTACATGCTGAAAAAAATGGCATCCACTGACATTTGTCAATGCTTACTGAATGTTTCAGGAGACCAGACAGTGTCTGCAAGCACAGTGAGGTGGTGCGTGAAGCATTTAAGCACTACCAGAAGGGGGCCTACAGGAAAGCTGAGGAAGGACTTTTTATAAAGGCATGTAGCAACAGGACAGAGGGAAGTGTCTTTAAACTGGAAGAGGGTAAATTTAGACTAGATACTAGGACGAAATTGTTTACTGTGAGAGTGGTGAGACACTGGAACAGGTTACCCAGGAAGACTGTATGTTGCCTCTCCCTGGAAGCATTCAAAGCCAGGCTGGATGGGACTTGAGCAACCTGATCTAGAGGGAGGTGTCCTGGCCTATAGCTGTAGGTTGGAACGAGGTGATCTTAAATGTCCCTTCCAACCCCAACCATTCTGTGATTCTTGTGCAGAATTCAGAACAAAAAATAATCAGTAGAAAATTGCAGTTTTTAGTAATTACGAAGGCCTGGAAAGTAACAGCACAGAGTGAAATTGTAAACCCTGAGCTAAATACGTTCCTGTTTGGTCAGTTGCCAGTTATTAAAGGAAAAATATCTGTTTGGTGAGATTGCAAAGATTTTAATTTATGTATTAATATTGATGTATTGTTCTATTTTCTATCCCCACCCTTGAACCTCAATCATAATTCGCATGTAACATCAGAAAAGCACTAGTTTAATTAGGAATTGCTGGTAAACCTTCTGCCAAAAACTGCTGATTTCTTCTATAGCTACTTTAACAGACTCTGAAATTCAGAGTATTCAATATCTGTTCTACAGATACTGCAGATATAATACTCCAGACTGCAAATATTTAAACTCATTAATCACTTGAATCCAATTGTTTGAATATGACTGTGCGTGTATCATGTAGCTTTCTTTTCTTTCCTTAAACTGAGAAAGCCCATAAAGCAGGCAATGAATATGCAAAAGGGTCATTTCCATGTAATTGACAACTGAAGAAAAATAAAACAACAAATGTTAATGAGAATGACACAGAACAAGAGGAAAAAAAAAATAAATTCGGTCTTTCATTTCATATGATCACTATTCAAAGCAGTATAAAAATGATGATGCTCTCCCTCTTTCCTTCAAATTTTCTACTGTAAAACAAAATGTCAATAGGTTTTGAGTAACAAAGGAAATACAGAGGCATAGAGAAATCTGCAGGGAAAAAAAAAACTAAGCATCATGTATTCTTGAGAGTAAAAATTCACTCTAATTGCTAAGTTTAAGAGCATTGCGGTGAAAACATTACTAAATGAGGAGGGGAATAAGGACATTTATTTTAATCTATTTGCATATAATTTTAATCAAGTCATTTTCATCAGATGAACAAGGTCCTGTTCAGGATTTTAAAGTTTAGAGTATCCTTAAAGTCAGTAACTGAGGGATAGTCATCTGAAAACTTAAATTCAGATGGAATTAACAGATCTCTAAAGTTGTTGGTTAATTTTGCAGGCCAAATACATGGCAGGCAACTTTATAAGAACTTCCTGAAATCTAAAGTTCAGCTGCAATCGTGAAACACAAGATTATATCAAAAAGGTTTTCCAAAGGTACAGTTAAGAATTTTATCATTTAAATTTCTATCAAATAACTTTCTAAATCCAGACTGTCTTTCAAAAAGATCAACAGAAACAAATGAAAACCATATGAATTTTAATTGAGACGAATTTCACTGTAAATTTATGGAGACAAACAGACCTTGAAGGCTTTTCACTTTATATAGCATCTAATAATATAATTTGCTTCATAATTTGTGGAGATGAAATTGAAAATTTCAAACTGGTTTTTAACACAATTTGTCTATGTAACATCTGTGCTAAAATAAATTATTGCTATACTGCCTATTTTTCCATTATTATTCATTTTCTCAGAGATCCAGATTTAAGAAAGTGTCAAAACCAAGAAAGTGCATACATCCTGTTGTTATCTTCCAGCCATATATGCTGCTTACAGTTCACAGTCCTGCTAGAAGTGTGAAGGATCCTTGACAGATTTCTTAGACAAAATGAATGACTCCTTGTACTTATGTATGGCAGGCAGTATAGATGCATCTGTATGGCCTTTCTCTATGGATCAACTTGGTGTCTCCTGCTGAGGAAAAGTCAACTTCTCTAAGACAGAAGAATATAGCCTCTAGCAGTTGCTGAACATTTCCCTAATATTTGAGCCAATTTCTCAACAGTTAGAAGAAGAAAATCCTGAAGGAGATATTATCTAAAATTAACACAGAGATACCAAAGCTGTGAAATGCATAGAATCACAGAATATATTACGTAGAAAGAGAGATCCACTTCTACACCCCTGCCATGGGCAGGGCTACCAACCACAAGCTAGCGCTGTCCAGTGCCCCATCCAACCTGGCCTTGAAATCCTGCAGGGATGTGACATCCACAGCTTCACTGGGCAGCCTGTGCCAGTGCCTCACTAGTCTCAGACTAAACAATTTTCTCCTAGTATCTAATTGTAATCTCCCCTTTTTTCATTTAAAACAATTCCCCCTCATCCTATTGCTAACAGATAATGTTATAAGCTCCACTGAAATGTTGGAAGACAGCAATGAGGTGTTTCCCACAACCTTCTCTTCTCCAACATAAATAAGCTTAATTCCTCAACCTTTTTTCATAAGAGAGGTGTTCTATCCCTTTGGTCATCTTCATGGCTTCCTCTGGACCCATTCCAACAGCTCCACATACTTCTTGTGCCAGGGCTTCCAGGCCTGTGTGTAGTACCACAGATGGGGCCTCATGAAGGCAGAACAAAAGGAGAAGGTCACCTCCCTCACTTTTCTGGCCAACTATCTTTAGATGCAGTCCAGAAACTTAATGTATATTGAAAAAGTGTGGAAGAAAACAAATCCAGTTTGTTGCTACTTTCTTCTACTAGGACTGAGCTCTTTTACTAATTTATTTAAACAATGAAACAAACAAACAAAATGATTTAAAAAATAACAACTGTATCTGATAACTTTCACCTTGCCCCTACTTGAAATAATCATACAAGTCTTGAAATGAAGAGAGGGGAAATATCTCCCTGAAAATCAATGGCGTATAAAGATTGTAACGTTTCGATATAGAAATACCACAGGCACAGACTACAAACAAATGTGTTTGAGAGTGTTGCCTTAATAACACGGATCCCAATAAGCTTTTAAAAACCAGAGGGAAAGAGGCCAGAGACTGCTGAAGCAAAACTTGGATCTGTTTAAGAATGAGCGTCAAGCAAGTGGGCGAACAATGCACTGACACCTAAGATGTGAATTTGAACGCTCAAGGAGAAAGGTACAGAAAGTGTATAAGGTCATTGCTACATGATTGCTGTAAACTATGAAAAGCTGAATACCAGTGAAGCAAGACAGAAAGGTTACAAACAACTGGCCCAAGGCTAAAAATGAAAAAGTAATAGCTCAAAGGCTAACTTGGCACAGGACAGAAGGTTACTACTGTAAATCAAAAGCAGGTCTCTACAGAGAAGGAAAGAGAAGTGCTAATGAAAGAAATGTGAAGACTGAACAAAAACTAAACAAACAATGCAGTCTGATTCAGATTTTTATGAAGATCTTATTTACTGATGGAATAACATACAATTTTGCTGAACATACTTCTGTTTAAAACTGATGTAAATTATATCAGAATCAGGCCCACAGGGCACACAGATATCACACCTTGAAAGAGTTGGTGGATTACAAAATATGCAGGTCTTGTCTCAGTGGAGACAAAAATGAGACTTTTTTTCCTAAGAGAAAGTATTTCATTTTTTCCAGTAACCTCATATATCAGTAATAATAAGTTGAACAGTACCTGATAAATGACTAAGTTAATTCTTTACAATGCATTACTCTGATTAAGATGGTTTAGGCATGAAATATCCATCCTGGCAATCTGCTTTAGAAGTAGAGGACAGAGTCAGGAGATGTACATAAGGTGCTGCAGTCTTAAATATAAGTATCATCTAATTGTCACGGGGTGAAAATAAAAGCCAGTTAAGCTGTTCTGTTTCTTGCCTTACTATGGATTCATTATTGCATGACAACTGGAATGGGATGACTGCTTTATTAATAAAGAAACTCCTCTTGGAAAATATATTTTCCTATTTTGCAAAATTTGAGAAAGAGATTGCAAGTCTAATTGGTGTAGGCCCTGAAATTAACCCTATTAATCCTAACAGCACAGGCTATGCTTAAGCAGTTTAACACATGGTTAGAGAAATTAGAAGATGAAAAAGGGCAATGTAGTCTGGTTAATCATACTCTCCTTTGTTCACAAAGAGATCATTGAGATGGCGGGTCTCCAACCAATGCCAAAATCAAATAATTTATTGGGGTCACATACATTTTGAGAATTAGAAAACCAAAAAAGAATAATAGGTGATTTTGTGCTATACACAGCCAACAGTACGTTACATATAAAAGAATGAAAAGGAAGTATTTTATTAGTTTGTTCTGTGCAAAATTTTAATCCCTTTCTCCTAGGATCTACAATAAGACATAGGAAAACTTCAGTGATGAAAAGGACCGTGAGATTACATTTAATATTTTAAATATTTTTCTGCACTTAAATTGAACTATCTTTGAAGTCATTAGAAGTATTATAATATTTATGGCAGCCTTGGCTATCCATGGAAGTGGGATTCTGAATGCATATAAACATTTTGGCACAGAGTATCTTTTATCTATGTCAATGATTTATGGGCTGGTTCGGCCCAGTTCTGTGACTAGCAGGGCGGAGGGATTTCACGAAATCCGCGCTTCCAGAAGAGGGGAACAGGGGACCCCAAAATAATTAAAAACAGAGGCAACGATCTGGAGAGAAACAAATTAATTTACTAAATATGGTATCGGAATGCAAGATAACACACTATAATACAACATATTAGAATTGAAGCTAATAAATCAAATATAATGAGAGAGTGTCCAAAAGGTGGATAGGTCTCACCGTAATGCTGAGGTGAGGTGCACAGTCCAGTCGAACAGCAGGGAGAGCCTGACAAAGAAGCACAGATGAGGAAGAGACAACAAAGAAAAGCACATTAGGTGACCTTGCCAGGGTTATATCTCCTCTATACCGCAAAGCCCCCTGGGGTGTGTAGTTTTTCTTCTCTTTTGGACAGGTGTCAAGAACTGGAGCATTAACACCTAACTCCCAGTGCACTATATGATGTTATGATATGGAATGCCAAAAACCAAAAATCACAAAACCATGACAATCTAACACCTAGAATTCATTCATTCAACAATCTAAGCCTGGAATTCATTGTTTCCCAAAGTCTTTAATATATCTTAAGGCACATAGAGATCATTAACATTTTCCACATCAGCCAAACTGTGGGAATTGCATATGATCTTTTAAACTTAGGCAAGCACAAGTTATTACATCTTAGTTTAATCCTCTTTCATCAAAAGCTGTACTGAGTCACACAGAAGCATTCATACAACCATCAATAGTTATTCCTTAAATATAAGAGGCTGTTGTGGAAAAAGGTACAAAAGAACAGTTTGTGCAGAGTCAGCTCTGTATTAAGCTAGCATACTCTGAATATCTTTACAATAGTAAAAACATATTTGCATCATTGTCATGTGTGCCACACCAGATAGGCTGTCAGAATCAAAACAATGATTTCACAGCTTGAAGCACACGAGAGAGGGATGATACAAGTCTTCAGCTGGTGGCTGCTCCATTCACTGTAGCTTGACTTGCTTTTCAATTCTGCCTCTTTTGACTTCTAGCAGATAGTCTGACCAACATAATATCTTCCATGACAACAAACTCTCCCACACCCTTGCTGATGTCAGTGAGTGATAGTAAGGACAGTGAATACGGTAATGAAACCTTGGGAAGCAGAGTCATT
>NW_024962262.1:84295670-84315442 GCF_019238085.1 Lagopus leucura
CCCCAGTGAGTCAAATTGGAATGAGCAGAAGCAGATGACCATGACCAGCGACATCTACCCGGTACTACTGTAGCCCATGTGTATGCATGCCCCTTTGCCTATCTAGGAAGTCAAGTCATCAAATTAAGATCAGCAAAACTGAACACAGGCATAACTACAGCATAACTAAAGCAAATTCAAAGCCTATGATCCATAAATGCAGCTCCCAAGGCAGTGTGTGGAAGCTCCAGATTAGGCTTCTCAAAATTCTTTCATACCTTTTAGGTGTTTTTTGCAATAGTCTGATCTGAGCTAATGCAGTATCATATGAAAGCTGACCTTGAACAAATGCAAGCTAAACCATAGAATCACAGAATCATAGAATCACCAAGGTTGGAAAAGATCCACAAGATCACCCAGTCCCACCATCCACCCATCACCAATAGTTCTCACAAAACCATGTCCCTCAACACAACATACAAACGTTCCTTGAACATCTCCAGAGTCATTGACTCCACCACCTCCCTGGACAGCCCATTCCAGCACCTGACCACTCTTTCAGAGAAGTAGCATTTCCTAACATCCAGCCTGAATCTTCCATAGCACAGCTTGAAGCCATTCCCTCTAGTTCTATCACCAGTTACACGAGAGAAGAGGCTGACCAAGCTCACCACAACCTCCCTTCAGGTAGTTATAGAGAGCTATAAGGTCTCCCCTGAGCCTCCTCTTCTCCAGACTGAACAATCCCAGCTCCTTCAGCCGCTCTTCATAAGCCGTGTGCTCCAGATCCCTCACCAGCTTTGTTGCCCTTCTTTGAACCTGCTCCAGAGCCTCAATGTCTTTCTTGCAGTGAGGGGCTCAAAACTGGACACAGTACTCGAGGTGCAGCCTCACCAGCGCTGAGTACAGGGGGACAATTACCTCCCTGCTCCTGCTGGCAGCGCTGTTTCTGATGCAAGCCAGGATGCCATTGGCCTTCTTGGCCACCTGGACACATCGCTGGCTCATGTTCAGCTGAGCATCAATCAATATCCCCAGGTCTATTTCCTCTACACAGTCTTCCAGCCCCAAGCCTGTAGCGTTGCCTGGGGTTGTTGTGGGCAGTGCAGGACCTGGCCTTTGCCCTTAAACCTCATCCAAGTGGGAGTGTCTGCAGATAGAGGTATTGAATTCAAGAGCATTACAGAGACTGTCCCTACCAGACTGAATATAATTTGTTAGCTGGAAAGTTGGCTTGGAGAATTTTCTGACTGTTGATCACTACAGCTTGGAATGCTGATAGCTTAAACATCTGTAATTCTTATGCAAATTTACACTGCTTTAGGTGATATGCTCTGTGCCCATATAATCTCTACATCAGTTGTTGCTATGGAAGGTTTGTAAAGAACATCAAAAGTAATTTCTGCCTGTTAGGGAAAAAAGAATGCTCCATCTGTCGAGCTTTCTTGTACCATTCTTTATAGATTACATGGACATATGGGATTTATTTCCTTGTTCTGAATATGTAACTGAATATTGGAATTGCAGAAAAATCCCAAGTTCAAACATAGCCTAGGCATTGAGTGAACCAAGAACAGCTCTGCAGTGATGGCTGATTGATAAAATCTCAGCATGTGCTGGCAATGCGTACTTGTAACCCAGAAAACCAGCTGTATCCAGGGCTGCCTCAAAAGAAGTGTGACCAGCCGGTTGAAGGAGATGATCCTTCCCTTCTATTTATTCCACTCTTCTGAGATGTCACCTGCAGTACAGCATTCAGTTCTGGCACCTGCAGCACAAGGAAGACATTAATCTGTTAGAGCATGCCCAGCAGAGAGATACAAAGATGTTTAAAGAGTAGGAGCACATCTTCTGTGAAGACAAGCTGAAAGAGTTGGTATTGTTTGGTCTCAAGAACAGAAGGTGCCAGGGAGACCGTATAGCACCCTTCCTGTATCTAATGGGAATTCTACAAGTAAGATGGGGAGGGTCTCTTTATCACATGAATGCAGTAATAGGTCAAGGAGTAATGGTTTTAAACTAAAAAAGAGTATGTTTAGGTTAGAGAAAAGAAAAAAAAAATCACTATAAAAGTGGTGAGGCTCTGGAACAGGTTGCTCAAAGAAGTGGTGGATTCCCCATCTCTGGAAGTGTTTGAGACCAGGCTGGAAGGGTCTTTGAGCAATCTGGTCTGCTGGGAAGTCTCTCAGCCCATGTCATGGAAAGAGATGATCTTCTACGATTCTATGAAAAATGGTCTGCAAAGAGTAAAGCCTTTGGAACAGAAATACAAATATTAGAGATGCACATATTATGATATAAAAATAAATAAATCATTAAAAATGTTGAAATGAGTTATAAACAATATAATGCTTTGCAAATTCTGAGTTAATTTCAAAATATATCAGGACAAGTCAACACTGACAAAATAATGAACTTCCCAATTCCCAGAATCCAACATAGCTATGTACATTTATGTTAGAACTTGATTATTATCAGATACATTACATTGCTCATCTAGATTTCCCCAGAACATACACTTCCACCACGTGAAAAAATTATGCTATGTATGCATATATATGATGCTAATCTCTTTATTCTTCCACCTAGCATCCATATAATGATAGGTTTCCAGCACACAAGGTTATTCTAGCAGTTAGCGACTGGAAAGTATTAAAGTATCCTAGCTAGACTATTAGTATTATTGTACAACACAGGATGTCGTGTCAGGTTCCAGAACGGGACAGATTCATGAGCCCCCTCCAGTTGCTTTCCACTGCTTTGGTAATGGAAAGCAGCCTTAAACCCACTTTAGCTGAACATTTAATCTGAATCTACGGTTATTTTGCACTGTCTGTCAAGCACAAAGCAGCTGGAGCCTACTAACAAATCTGGCTTTCTATTTATGTATTCTAGTGGTGAGGGATTAATTTTCAGACCATATGCAATTGCTTACTAGTGAGAAAGGTTTTTATACTTTCCACATAGATATTATGCAATATACCATTTTAAGAGGGCATAATATTACAAGCTGCAAGTGATTCAAAGCAGACACACACAGCGGTATGGAGTCAAACACTTTCCTTTTCTAATTTGAAATTGTTTTCACATACAATAAATAATGCTTTATCCTTGAAGGGTTTTCTTTCTTTCTTTCATTTGTGGAAAGACTGGATGGGTCTCATAGGTCATTCACAGTGAAGAGAAAAACAACATTAAAAATAAATAAATAATAAATCCCTTTCAAGAGGTGAGATATCTTGTATTCTTTACAGGAAAATAATTATTTACTTGGATGAAAACCTTTTGTATTCCAGTGTAATTGTTAATATCTGTAGGGTGTCTTGGAAAATGAGATACTTTGCATCACAGAGTTATAACTGATCTAAATTTAAAAAATGGAGCAGATCTTAAGGTATCATGCAGGGAGGAGATACAAGGAATACAACTGTGAAATCAGTGAAAAAACCTTAAGTGATAACAAGTGGACAAGAAAAAATTATTTCACAGTGGGATTGGGGTGATCTGCTTATGTTTTTTTTTTGTTGTTTTTGTTGTTTCTTTTGTTTTCTTGTTACGAAGAAAGAAATAGCAAGAAAGGTTTTCTTTGGACATTATGTTTTATAAAGAATCTTCAACTATTTCCTGCTGTTGCAGTAAAGATAGTTGTTACTGGAGAGGTCAATCAAAAGTTGCTTATTTTCATCTTTTTTTTTTTAACAATATTTTTTAAAGTTAAGACTTTGATAAGTTATTTTACATATACCACAAGCAACAAGATTACAATCTTAGGAAAATTTCGTGAAGGGGTAAATTTCCACCCCCTAGTCTGAAGAAGCCACATATGGACATGATGAAAACATGAACAAACATGTGCATTCACGAGTAAGATAGATTTACATATTCTTTACAGAGCATTAAGAAAATTCAGAAAGACCTTTGACTGTGAGAATAAATAGTTTACATTTTCAACAGAGCACAGAAAGAATATGAACAAACCACTGTAATGTATTGCTGTTAATGAAGAATAGGTCCCTTTTAATGTGCGTATGCTGCTACAATTTTCAGTGCTTTCAGCTATGAAAAGTTTTCCTCAGAGAATGAATCTGCACAGGAACATTCTCATTGGCAAAGGACATGGAGACAGCTGGTTTTTTAATCAGTGTTGGCACAAATCTGTGTAACCTCAGCTTCTGCAGATCAGAGAGCTCAGGGCAACAGAAACCTACCATTCAGGATAGCACCACACAATCTCTGGATCAAGTTTTGAATTAGATGAACTGTGCTACTGAAGTACCTCCCTCATTTGATTTGCTGTAAATGAAATCTAAGGGTCTAGTTTCCAAATCAGTGCACTATGGGAGAAGTGGTGCTAGAAAGAATATGAAATAAGTTTAATAGAGAAAATACCTTTCAGAAAAATGATCAGTGAATGCAAGGAGACATGAGATTCAAGACTAACACTTATAGAAAAAGAAATTAAATAGTTAAATGAGGCATATGTTAGGCAGATAAGCGAGACAGGAGAAATTATGAAAGTAAAATAACAATAATAGTAAAAAATTTCGAAGAACCCTTGTCCATGTGTAAGAAATTTGGAAGGCAGGAATGCCAATGATTCAGCTTCAAGTGTCAACACATGGGTGATGTCCAGGGGATCAGGCCCAGCCAGCACGGGTTCATGAAAGGCAGGTTGTGCTTGACCAACCTCATCTCCTTATATGACTGGGTGACCAGACTGGTAGATGAGGGAAGGGCTGTTGATGTAGTCTACCTAGACTTCAGCAAAGCCTTTGATATGGTCTCTCACAGGATTCTTCTGGGGAAACTGGCTGCTTGTGCCTGGACAGTTATACCCTTCTTTGGGTAAGAAACTGGCCAGAGGGCCATGCTCAACTGGTAGTGGATAATGGAGTTAAGTCCAGCTGGCGACCTGTTTCAAGTGGTGTCCTCCAGGTATTGGTACTGGGTCCCATCCTGTTTAATATCTTTATTGATGACCTAGATGAGGGGATTGAGTGCACCCTCAGTAAGTTTGCAGATGACACCAAGTTGGGACGTGGTGTGGACCTGTTTAAGGCTAGGGAGGCCCTTCAGAGGGAACTAGACAAGCTAGACCGCTGGGCTGAGGTGAATGGGATGAGGTTCAACAAGGCCAAGTGTCAGGTCCTTCACTTTGAGCACAACAACTCCATGCAACGTTATAGGCTTGGGGATGAGTGGCTGGACGACTGTGAAAAGGAAAGGGACTTAGGGGTGTTGGTTGATGCTCGGCTAATCATCCCCCTCTACTCAGCACTGGTGAGGCCACACCTCGAGTATTGTGTTCAGTTTTGGGCTCCTCACAACAGGAAAGATGTAGAGGTGCTGGAGCGTGTCCAGAGAAGGGCAACAAAACTGGTGAGGGGTATGGAGCACAAGTCTTATGAGGAGCGGCTGAGGGAGCTGAGATTGTTTAGTCTGGAGAAGAGAAGGCTCAGGGGAGACCTCATTGCACTCTACAACTTCCTGAAGGGAGGTTGTGATGAGGAGGGGTTTGGCCTCTTCTCCCAGGCAACAAATAGGGCCAGGGGAAATGACTGCAAGTTGTACTACAGGAGGTTTAGGTTGGACATGAGGAAAAACTTTTTCTCTCAGAGTGGTCAGGCACTGGAATAGCTGCCCAGGGAGGTGGTGGAGTCACTGTCCCTGGCAGTGTTCAAGAGGCGTCTGGATGAAGAGCTGCGAGTCATGGTTTAGTAGCTTGTGGTAGTAGGGGTAATGAGAAGACGGTTGGGCTAGATGATCTTGTAGGTCCTTTCCAACCCTGTGATTCTATGATTCTATATACTTGAACGAAAATAATTATTATTATTTTTTTTTTTTTTTGCAATTATTGAAAATAACATGCTCTTAAAGAGAAAAACAGTGAGATTCTTGCAGTATTTACAAAATCTCATTAGCTAATGACAAGAAATTCATCTCAACTCTCTGTACAGCAGTTCTCGGGAATATATAGGAATTGCTATAAGTACAGAAGTATGATATGTTGTTGAAGCAAATGCATCTGCTCTTGAAGGCATCTTCTGGGTAACCCTTGGTATAGTCTGTGAGACTGTGTGATTCAGAGGTCTTTTCATACAGATGTGTATTACAGTGATCATCCCACAAGATTAGATAGTCTTTCAACTGGTGCACCTGCTACATCTGAGAGCAAGCTTCTTCTTTCCTTTTGAAGTCTGTTCAGATTTTTTTTTTTCCTTTTTTTTTGTGTGTGTGTGAGGATAGAACATAGGAAATCTGACACATCTCTTCATATTGTGTTTCTCTATATGGGTGATAATAGCAAGTTCTGCACTTTGCTGTTTTGATGTGAATAGCTTAGATTAAAAAAAACCTGCATGAATGTGTATGGATTGATGAGGGGCAGGGAAAAGCATATATTTACTGGCTTCTAAGATATAGGTTAATTATTACAGATCTCTTAGCTGTTATAATCACAGTTACAAAAAACTGTGTAAGGAAATATTAATTTATCCTCTTTACTTTAGAATGATAAATATTCAAGTGTAATTTTGGTTGGCAATTATGGTTCACTAATTTCTCATTGCTGCAGTAAGCATCCAATATGTGTGTTCATGCATAATTATACAGGAACAACCGTTTAATTTTGAATGTGCATTTGCCAGTTGTTGCACTTCAAAACAAAATCCAATTGATTGTATTCTAAAGGTAGGCAAGGAGTAATTTTCAGGATCTTTTACAAGATATTAGTCCTTATTGGTTCCTTCTGTTCACTTAATATTCATCTGAAAGCTTCTGCAAATGTTCTTAGATGAGTGAATCATAAAGATTCAATCTCTTTCAAGCCTCTAGAAGAACTGAGAGGAAATACAGAAGCAGCATGATCTTACA
Source organism: Lagopus leucura (assembly GCF_019238085.1). Lineage (NCBI taxonomy): Eukaryota > Metazoa > Chordata > Aves > Galliformes > Phasianidae > Lagopus > Lagopus leucura. The sequence goes on from NW_024962262.1 coordinate 84,302,523, forward strand.
AAACATCCATATATATGTATAAAAGAAAAAAATGAGCTTTACTAAGCCAATTCACTTTCTAGAAGTGCAGACAAGATCAGGATTACTTCAAGAGGAGAATTTGTACTGCATGCATGCAAAAGGCAGGGCTGAGGATAAACATTTTTATTTTTACTTTAGATACAGCAAGTATCTCATTCTATCACTATTTACAATCGCATTGAGTTTCTGATTAGGCTTTGAGACACAAACATAATGCCTCTTTGTGAATAAACATACAGTAATTCTGGATTTTGATTAAAACTGCAGGTTTCATCTTAAATGTCAATGCAATAGGTCAAGTATTAGATAAGGGTGAGTGAAAGCAAATGTAGACTTTTTAAATCAACTTATTAACTACAAGATAACTTCAAAATATTTCTAGAATTCACAAAAAATCTTTTAGTGCAAATGCTTCTCCAAATGCATATCCATAGTTTTCATTCTACCTGAGCTCCTTTAAAAAATGATATTTTACACATTCCTAAACTTCAAGGAAGAAAAAAATTGTAACATCATAACTCTTCTTTGCAAGGATTAAGGAGGTGGAAAAGGGAGTTTAGGAAATAACATAATCTCTTCAAAAGTTTTTAAAAATTGCATGTAAATGCTTCTCTGAACATTTGAAAAATCCCATAATCAGTTACTCTTTCAAATCTCAAAGATGTAGGGTTGCAATCTCTTTTGAGCAATTCTTACTCTTTTCTGTGTCCATTTCCCCTTTGTTATTTTGCTCCGATACTGAACAACCTAAATATTGTATTTCATGCTGAATATCTTTTAACACAACACTTAACCAGGAAAACTCATTAAATTCTACCTTATTACTTTTGTTACAGAGAATCAGTGTTTGTTTTAACAACAAAAATTAGAGTGGCCTATCTGTATTCCAATCACATGAAATAAATTCAGCGTCAGGGGATGGCAGAGCAATCACCAGCATTTTTACCTGATCTTTCTGACAAAGAAAAAAATACTAAGTTTTTCACACTGCAAAAGAAAGGTGTTCTGCTGAATGATTTCCTTCTTTGACAAGAATCCAGCTCCTCAGAGCAGGAAATGAGACTTCACTAACTAGAATATGTCTCTGAGGCAGAGGACAGCTAACACTGCTGCTTCCTACCTTCTCGGTGTTCTTTAGGCTAACAGACTATTGTTTTCAGTTCTTTTGGACACTGAAACGATAGGCAAGTTTTCAGGAAAGCTAAAGAAAGTTAATTTGCCGGTTTTATGCTGAATTAGACTTCTTTGCAATAGGTATGCAGTGGCTGGTTTTTCCAATTACACTGCACTACAGTTGATTTATTACTGTCATATACAGTGACAGGGCTGGGAGGGAAATGGTCCGTTCCAGTCAGAGCTAGCTGCTGCCAGCTACTTCTTTCTAACTCCTTCCTTTCTTCAGAGAGCTGTACCAACTTCTTGGGGAAGATCCTACTGTCTCCTGTCCAGACAAGAGGGTCCCACATCCCTGGGAAAGAGGCAGAATGCTTCTTCCACCAACTCTGTGGCTGCCTCTTAAGCCAATTGTTTTAATATTTTAACAGCTCACCGCTGCATAACAGTAACTAGGTTTTATGATGAAATATTTATGAAGTCTGAAAAACAGACTGCTTTGTGCACTCACATTTTCTTGATCATTGTTTTGATGGCTGTCTCTTAGCATTAAAAATCTGTGTTTATTTACACTGATGTGAATTCAGGGTGATGCCTCTGAGATACATTACGTGTATATTGATGAAATCCATGGCACTATTTATTTGAAAGGTTGAAACAAAAAGCTGTATATATTTGGTTAGTTGGACTAGTGCATGCCTTGTTATTAGATGATTCTTTCTCTTCTTTGGAATGCATGTAATGCATAATGAGGTGAAAAGGGAAGACGTGGCAACAATTCTCAAGGGATTTATGTAAATAAGAAGTATTGGCACATTTCTCAGCAATGTTAAGTTTCTCAGCAAAACTTAAAAAAAAAGTCAAGGAAATGGTGCATAAAATATGCATGAATCAGATCTTAACTGCAGTCTAATTCTTGAGGAACAATGATGGCATTACAAAGTCTCAAGGCATTTAACTGTCATCCTTCTGGGATAAGGAAACTTGAGCACGGGGAAACACACAGCAACAAGAAAAAAAGCACTAATGGAAATCTTAATTATACATACCTAATTATGAAAATTTCACAAAGCAGAAGTGCAGAAATTGTAAGCTTCCTCAAGCAAATAATGCTGCATGCAAACTACCAAAAACAAAGCTGAGAGCTAGGAAGGACCCATGTTAGAATCCTTCTCTAATCCTTAAGAAGAGGAAACATAATAGTAAGAAAAATTAGAACAGTTACAACTCTGCAAGGAGAGTGTTTTTAAGAAGTAAATGTATTTAACTGTAATGGAATCAAACACAATACACCTTTCTGTAATTGCAGAAATTTAGGTGTCTGTATTTATGCATTTGCAAGGAACAGAAGTAGAAAATTACAATATTTACACACTGTATAGTATAAGAACTTGCCTCAGCAGTAATCATAATCATTAATTATGCAGCCACCATTATATGAGTATTCTGACAGACTTTGTTTTTAACTCATCTGTATAATCCAAAAGGTACTGAGGTTGAAAGCGGTGTCCTCGGAGGAAATGCATATCTTGTGGCCTGTGAATACAGAAAATGATGTCCAGTCCTGTGAGTGCTGTCTAGAGAATACCTACTAGCCATGTGGTCAAAAGAGGCGATTCTCCTGCAATACTTAGTGCTGTTATAGCCTCACCTTGAATACTGTATACAGTTTTGGACTTCACAGTATGAAAATGTTGTTAAGGTCTTTGAAAGTACCCAGAGGAGGGCAACACATCTGGTAACAGGGTTGGAAGGCATGTTCCGTGAGGAGAGGCTGAGGGCTGTCCAATCTGGAGGAGGCTGAGAGGTGACCTCACTTCTCCCTGCAGCTCTCCATGGAGGGGAGGCAGAGAGATGTACTGGGCTCTGCTCCTGGGAATTGATGACAGGATGGGAATTGCACAGAGCTGGGGTAGGCTCAGGCTGGGTATTAGGAAAAGTTTATTTGCTATGAGAGTGGTCAAACACTGTAACAGGCTTCCTAGGGAGGTCTTTGATGCCCCATGCTTGTCAGTGTTCAAGAGGCATTTAGATAATACTCTCATGAATGTGATTTAATTTTTGATTAGCACTGAAATAGTCAGGCAGGTGGACTCAGTCGTCTTTGAAGGTCCCTTCCAATTGAACTGCTCTATTCTATTCTTATTCACACTTAGATATACAAATGGTGGCAGTGGATAGTGGGTTAGCTTACTGACTGTTTGGGACAGGAGCAACATTCATGACAGTGCAGCCTGGGCTGCTCTGGATGTTGTCTAGGAGAAGAGGTGCCTGGATTTGTCTGGGCATGGGGTTAGTTATTCTTTTTTTTTCTGGGTAAATTGATAGAGACAGCTGAGTTCATCCTTTCTAGTGCTGCAAAGCATGAATATATTGTGCTTTGGTACAGCAAAAAGAAGAATACTGTAAAATCCTGGTCTTGGCACATTGATTCAATTTTCAGTATAATAGATAAAAAAATAAATAAATTACAATGGCACATGCATTGGCAGTCCTCTGTTCATGCAGATAACAGTTTCACTATGGACCTCATTCTACCCAGAAAGCCAAGTAGGAATAATTAGTGTACATGGAATATTTTTATTTAAGCATTGGATGTGCTTACTACACAGGTGGGGCTGATAAATGCCATTTCTGCTACCATCAGCAGTGCTCTTCCTGGACTGGGAGCACTGGCTTTCTGGCTTTCTGCAGTCCCTTCAAGCCTTGTTCTTGTGAGTGCTACCAGCCCTGGGCATACATTTGGCCATTAGCAGTGAGGTGGGAAGACGCTGAGGTGAGAAAGCAGAGAGAAAGCCTTCAGACCTACGCCCCACCATGGGCAGCTTATCATGGGCACCTTGTCCTTGGTCCCAGTTCACATGGGAGGGTGAGGTTGATATGGGAGAATAAGCCACTTCTGGAGAAGGGCTCTTTTGCTTTCACACTTTTCTGGGGATTTTTGAAGGGTAGGGATGATAAAATAGAGACCACTGGTGGAAGGAGTCCCAGAATGCCACATTCTTAAGAGGATTCTGTGGTCTGGTATACAAAATCACAGATTGATTTGGCCTTTTTTAGTCTAGTCTGGAAGGGTGCTGACTAAACTTTTAACTCACACACTGAAATTGGAGGAAGATTCAGAATCTTAATTTTTTCTGAAGTGGGTAGGGTTGCAATGATTCATTGCTCCAGTAGGTATGCAGACTGGGGGAGCGTATGGCTCTGAATGTCTTGAAGTTAATTCACTGTGTCACCTAACCTCTGTGGCTCCTAAAGGGAAAGGATATCAAGTCTTTACCTGGCAATATTTAAGTATGAAACATGTAGCAAGCATTTCAAAAAACACATAAAATACTTTTCTAGATGAAATTTAGGTCTAGTAAAACCCATTTAATAGTGTATATACCCGAGAACAAATAATCTTCTGATAAAGCACTGACTTAATAAACAAATTTAATATCTCTCCTAGAAAAATTGGATAAACAGTTATTCTTTCACAATGGTCTGTGACACAAAACTTTTATCACATCAAACAGTGATGAAGGATGACATATAAATCCTCAACCATTCTAAATAGTGGATGAAGCATTACTGATATCTTTGACAAGGAAAATACATGAGGTAAAAAGAGATGTAGGGCACAGATAAGCTATTTACCTCTCTCAGTCCTGTCCTGGTTCTTAATATTTTTAACCAGTCTACATGCTACAGAACATGGCATTCACTAGATCTATCAGAAACAGCAAATCGAGAAAATACATGTGAAGATTTAACAGAACTCTATGAAGGGCAGAAAGGGCAGTAATGCTACAGGAATTGCTGCAACTGTATCTAAAATTTGCATTTTTCCACTGTGCCAGAGATGTAAAAGATACTGTAACTTGGGACAGTTTCAAATTCATGTAGAGCAGGCTATTCTAATCAGGACATAAAATACCATTCACTTTGTTTAAGTACACTTTTTTTCTGTTGAAAAAAATTTCCTGTCTTTATGTAAAATATATATTTTGGAATGGAAATGCCTAGCTCTACTTAGATAGTGAGGGAAAAATATAAAGGAATTGTGGCAACAGGAGAAATATCTGCTTATTGCAGAGCTGCATGGATTTCAGGCCTTGATAACATAATATTCAGCTCAATACATTGAATTTCTATGTACTTCTTCCACAGATGGTAAGTAAATCTATTGACATCAAACAGTGATGATAACAAGATGAAGAAAGTGAAATACGTCAATTAAAATTTTCTTTACTAAGAAAATTTTTTTTTTACTGTCTTTACTTTCTGCTTTTAAAATTCAAACATTATTATTTTTCCATGTTTTGAATATAGCTGAAAAATATGCTAAGCAAATTATCATCAACGTGTATGGCTGTTCTGGCAAGAAAAGCTCAATCACATCGTATAAGTACACTTAATAGAAACCATCAAATATTATATGTTTCTATTTCTTCAGGCTATACTAGCAGGGCCTTGCGAAGCAGAGACACATTAAATTCAGTTCATGAACTCAAGAAACTTGACAGTAGGACTGAGATGAAATTTTAAACCCCCAAATTGGTGTCCTTCGTAACAGAGATTACGTTTCAATTCTCAGTGTATGCACAGAAAAGTGAAAGCTCAGTTCAGCATTCAATAATGTCTGAAAAAGAGGCATACATTATCTGCTACAACCTGAAAAATCTTTTGATGAAGAAGGTGCATGGTCATGCACTCTTTGCTCAGGACAACAGAAGAAAAACTGGTTGCTCAGGAGGCTCCTTTGCTGCTGCACTGATTCTGAGGTAAAAGCTAGCTCATACCTTCTTCCATTACAGTTTCTTCTTGGGAATATTCATTTAAGTATTTCTTAAGATTAGGTGAGTGGCTGTTTACTCATATTTATTTACATATATTTGTATTTATCTACCATTGTTAATATTTAAAATAAGTGCATATCTAAGTTAAATGATCTTTCACTACAAAGCTAGAGTAAAATATTTCCATGTTTATGGTGAAACATGGAAACTGACAAACTGTAGTCAGTGCTAGGGGCCACACTAATAAGGAGAGACCTTCTTTAATTCCCTTGGTTCATTTGGGTGTGGGCTAGTCTATGCTAAAAATAATTATTTTTTCCTAATACAATCCTACCAGTTGAAAAAAAATCTGTAAGATATAAACAGTAATGTGCCTTACCAGGCTGAGCGGAAAAGTTTTTAGAGAACATCTCCTTATTAAGCATTTGAAATATATGATGTTTTAAAAAGACTTTCTTTGCAGCAACCTGCTCTTGTAGCCTGGAAGACCAACAGTATGCTGGGCTGCATCAAAAGAGAGGCGGCCAGCAGGGCAATGGAGTCTGTCCACCTCTACTCTGCCATTGTGAGGCTCCATCTGGAGTTCTGTATCCAGGCCTGGAGCCCCCGGCACAAAAAAGATGTAGAGCTATTGGACTGCTTCTAGAGGAGGCCATGAGTTTGTTCAGAGGGCTGTATATGAAGTGCTACAGGTATGCAAGAATCTGCTCTGCTTAGACCTCAGAAAATTAGCATACTACAAAAATTACCTACATAATAGAATGCACTTTTCCTATCACATTCAGACATAACTCCACTCCTGTTTCTTTGTCATGAGGAGCAATAGGTAGAGGAAGAAAGACCATAAGTATTGAAACTATTTGCAGCTGAAAGTGTAGGCATATTGTAGGAACATCTGGAGAAAGGTTTAATTGTACAAATAACTTAGCTTTCAAGAAAGAAAAAAAAGGAGTAAAACATAGACTAATTCAGCAAATAGACATACAGTAGGAACTGGAGCCTGAGTGGTTACATTCATGCAGGCAAAGTTAAATATCTAGGATGCCTTTCTTGCTCTAAATTTCTGACTCAAGTTGCAGATAGTTCTACTCTTAGTTGGGCAAACTGTGATTGAATGGATTCCTGCTGATCCAGTTTATCAACTATAAAATAGATAAGATGCTAACTTATTTTTAAAGCAATTGAAGCTTTACTTACATTTTTTTTACCTTGCCACTTTTTGCAATAGAATTCTATCACATACTCAAGAATGCTGGAGTCTCTATCAGATGTGTGCGAAAAAGAGAAACATGGATGTTATTCTGAACGTGCAGGAAACACCTGTATCCCTTTATAAGAAACATTTGATTTTCTTCAAAGTACATATTTTAATATTCACTTTGCATTAGTATTTTACTACATTTTTTTAAAACTTATTTCAATGAATTTGTAAGATCCTGAATACTGAATACACAACCTAATAAATTGTAGCATTTTTCTGGCTTTAGATGATCAATAACTGTTCCCCCTTCATTTGAGGGTGAGAGGCTACATATAGTACTTTGGAAATTTTCCTATTAACAGGATAATTTCTCTTGTAAACTAGGTTGTATTTAATTTCTGATTTTTCTCCTGCTGAGACTTATTTTTACAGCCTGGGATAAATATGAGCTTTGAAATTGACCTCAGGATCAGACCCAGCTAACTTTCTGTTATTTATTTCATTTAAACTTTCTTGATAAGATGTTATTTTTATATTCTATTGATCAAAAATAACATATTAATACCTACTGTTTGGAAAATCACTCTGAGTTTGCAATTCTCTTCTTTTTGACTCTGTGGCACATGAACACTGGCAATTACCCCAGTGCTTTTAAACAAATGCAGTCAGTGCCATAATACAAAATATCTCTAATTTCTTGCCAACTGCAGCAATGTAATAAAAATGTTTTACGATTTCCATTTATTGTTAGTGTCTTTAAAAGGCCATTAAAAATAACAGTCCAAATGTTTCTACCCTTTGTGGGAATCTATATGTGTCTGTATTAAAGTGAGTAATATCACAATTCTGGTAGGTTATTGGCATTTTACTCCAACACAGAAAGTGTGGCTTGTTTGAACTATTTTTTTCTCTGCCCTGGTAGCTTCTTCATCCTATGCAATAATATAATGGAATCATAGAATGGCTTGGTTTGGAAGGGACCCTAAGGATCACTGAGTTTCAACCTCCAGATCTGGGACTAGAACCAGTTGCTCAGGGCACCATACAACCTGGTCTTGAACACCTCCAGGAATGCAGCATCCACAACGTCTCTGGGCAGCCTGTTTGAACACCTTATCACTCCTTGTAACGTACTTCCGCCTGACATCCAACCTAAACCTTCCTTCATTGAGCAACAAACAAAACACCATCAACACCACATCCTTCTCTCTGAGGAACTTAGGGTATTGAAAACTTACTCTCAGATCCCTACTGCCCACAGTTTGCCATTAACCTTACAACTCAATTTGACAGAGCACTGGAACAGACTGCCCAGGGAGGTTGTGGAGTCTCCTTCTCTGGAGATATTCAAGACCTGCCCGGACACCTACTTGTGCAAGCTGGTGTAGGGAACCTGCTGCTTTGGCAGGGGGGTTGGACTCGATGATCTCTGGAGGTCCATTCCAACCCCTACGATTCTGTGATTCTGTGATTTGATACAGTAGGAGGGTAAACCATAACAGTGGGGACTAGGAAAGATACTAGGAATTGTCTGTATGAAAAGTTTAACTCTACTGTTATTGAAATATTGTTCTGTAATGATACTTTATTTTCTTTTTTCTTTCCTGTAGTGATCAGATTTGAAAAATAATTATTGTTTGACTAGATGGTTGGGATTTCAGTTACACTGGAAATAAATTCTTGACCCAGCTCTGTACAAGTATTTCCTTTTGCCCATAAGTTTCTGAAGATAGCAACATCTACTTGCCTCCTATGCTGTTTTATGGTTCATCATAATATACTAAGATAGTCAATATATGTTGTACTGAATGAAAAATAGCTCTAATTATTCTTTAAATGTAATGGCATTATTGAAAAGGAAGTGAAGTAATATTTCTGTCTTTTCAGTAACATATGCAGCATTAACTTCCAAACAAAAATTTAAACTTGTGAATTCCAGGTAATATTGGTCATTTGCAAGTTCCTCTAGATGAATAAAATGTAAAAACAAACAAAAAGTTGAACTCATTTCACTTCTAAGAACCATGAACCTTCTTCATAAGAATACTTAATTATGTGTACTTCTTTCATATATCTAAAGGTTTTTCTGGGAACTTACTGTACCAGAGTAACATCTTGAGGGATGTAGAGACACAACCAGCATTTAATGTTTAATGAATTAGTGGGTACATTAGGCAGAATAAAGCTGTGTTATCAGGGATAACCCAGCTTAACATATCCTTTTCATTAATTTACTGCAAGTTGCAGATCTATGAACTCTAGTTCCTAGCTTTCTTCTACTGTAGAGGGAAAAGATATTTCTGAAACTTTAGAGCATACTCTAGAAGAGATTACCAAAATAGAAAGGAGGTAATGCACTGACTGAAAACATTGTCATGATCTTGATGTTTGTGGTATATCCAGATTGAAGTTAGATCTCAGTTATTTTTCATTTTTTTAATTATTCAGTGAAAAAATGTACCTGATAGAGCTGGTAGTGATAACTTTAGCATGAGAACTGTCACATATAGATGATAACACATGTATATACCTGTGGAAAAATGCATTTTTGCTTTATGGTGTAAGTCTACTGAATTATATAATAATTGAGAATAATTACAGCCATTTATTTTACCTTATCAGTACATCAGTCTGATTTCATCACAAACTACAATGCATATATACTCTACAATGTATATATAATATACTTTAATCATGTTTATTTTTTCTCTTGAATTATCCCTGAATTGAGTTGTATTTTATTTAATACTTGAAATAGAAGGGATGTTGTTAAACTTTGATATGATGTTGACATTTATTTTGAAACTAATAACAAAATTAGAGATAAAGAAGACTCTAAAGAATTATGGTCCATGCAGCTAATAAGATAATTTAGGATAGTATGAGCTTGATTTCTGTAGATACCCCAGTAGGAAAACAGACTCAGACTGTGCAATTTGATAGTGAATTACTTCATCACGTGGATGAGAGATTATTTTAAAGAGTATCTTTTAATCCTGTCTTGAATATCTACAATTAAAAACTTTCTACCAATCAAAAATTTATTTCACCTAAGAAATGTTACAAAAGAAACTTGTTAGAGTTCCAGACTTGTGTGTGTAAGACAGTTATATGGTCATGTAACTTCAGAGCTCGTGTGAAACTTCCATTGCTCTGGAGAGCAAGAAAAGTACCCAGTGTCTTTGTAATGGCCTAATGGAGACTCTCATTTTACTCCCGACAATTTAAGGAGTCTTGTTCACTAACAGGCTGTTGCACAAAAACTGTTGGCCTTCTGCTGTGAAGTTGGCAGGCTCCTGGGAGGCACTGTAGAATCCATAGCATTATATGCTTGGCAATTATTATGTGGCATGCTGCTACAAGTTCTTCTGATATACCACAAGGTAATTTGTGTTAATGAATGTCAGAACTGTAGATGCTTTGCTGCTGAGCATTTTACAGACCACACATAGGCACTTCGAGCAATTGGCATGCATTTGTCTCCCTTGTCAACTAAGAGTGTTATATTCTAACTTACACCTAATCCACAATTTTTCTTCCTGAATAGCTGTGAACCACACACTGCATTAAATCAGGAATATTGCTAACAGCATGAGCATCGAGTTCTGTTCTATGTACTATTCTGTAGTACTTTTGCATTTTTCAAATTTGGATTCTTAGCTAATGAATGATTCCTGGAATAAAGTGAGAATCTTTTGCTTCTCTTATAGTATTGTAAACTAGGAGTTATTTTTTAACAATAAATACAATTATAATTAGTAAATAATAGCAAAAAACAGCATTGTTCAGACACCTATTCTGCAGGATAATTTCCTATCAGTAATTGGCTTTTCTATCAGTTCTCTGGTATATCACTGAAGGGATTGTCAATCTTGTTCTTTATATAGAAGTCCTTCAATACAGAGAAATTTGAACTATTGAGTTTTTAAAGGTATTTTCCAGGACAGATTTTAGTCAAAATCTAATTCATACATCAATATCAATAACATTTGCCCTGTGATCTTCAAGAATACATAGGTATATGGAAAGCAATTTTTAAAATTAAGACTGTATTCACGTGGCTTGGATTTGTAATGCAGCATTCTTACCATCGGTGAATATTTTAATTTGAGAACATTAAGAAAATAAGGGAAAAGGTGAAAAGACTGTCATACTGCAGAGATATGCTTTCCTGCTGTCCAAAAGTTTGAATTAAAAAATAATAATAATAATTAGTAGAATTAAGAAATATAAATAATATATAAACTATGAAGAGATAACCAAATAGCAACTTGAAAAACGTAAACTTAGAGTAGAAAAGAATGCAATAAAGTTCCCCAGAGGAGGAGGAAAATTTTATTTTCCATTTATATTGTAATACATTGTGTATATACAGATTTCTCATAGGTTCTCTGAAAACACGTTAGAAGATACTTGCTCCTTTGAAGAGCTAATTTCTCCCTTAACCACATACTGTATGTTCAAGTTGCTATTTCCTTTTTGCTCTGTACTGTCTTCCAACTACTCTGTACTGCAGGAGTAAGGTCTAATTTCAGATCAAATATAGTTAGAAAATATAATTTCAATTTTACAGGAGACCAGACAGAGGATGATTAAGTGGCTTGCCAAAAATTCACCCTACAGAGCTGAACACCAAACTGAACAGCAGTGGCAAGCTCTTTAAATGCTAACTTTATAAAACATGCTGCAAGTGCCCATCATTGAGTGTACCCAAAATGCCCGAACATTCATGATGATTGATTGCATTAAGCAGTGCTTGCTGTGATCACAGTGGACTTCTCTGATTTATATCACTTTAGGATCTGCTCTGTTCTAGAAAACATTTAGTGGAAACATCAGGCTGTAAACTTCATCTCTCTTCCGGAATAAAGCATTGTGAATGTCCCCTGCAGAACTATTTATCTGTTTCTGAATAGTGCAGTGAGGTCATTTTTTATATCAGCTTTGCAGGAATATGCCAGAAATTTAAAGTCTGTCAAATGGAAAACTGATTTCTGAACTAGTTTTATTATGATTCTTGGAAAAGATAATGCTGATTCAGTCCAAATATCCACTTTAAAAAAAAACTGGTTTGTAATGTGTAGGTTTTTTTGTTTTTTGTTTTTTGTTTTTTTTTTTCAAAAAACAATGCTCTTAAATTAAAATCATATTAAAATAAAATTCTTAGTGATTCATAATGATACCAAAAGGTAATTTTGTATACATATATATGTATTTAGTTCAGTTTATCAAAATTAGTGCATTGCTGCAGGATGTTTTTATTTTGCTGAAATGATATTTTCTGACAAGAAAAGAAGGCTTTTGACCAGCTCAGATTATCTCTGAGTGTACATATATGAAACCAAGACACTGTGGAATAGTTTCTTACTTGTCCTAATATGTATCCCAGCAGAAATAAGAGAAACTGTTAATTGCTAAGGCAAATCTAAAGCTAGTGCTGTGGAGGCATTGTTCAATTAATACAATTATTTGATTTTCAGTGCAGCTTATTTTGATGGCTTCTGCAATGGCAAATCAGTGTCTGTTCTTGATGTCATGCATAACACCAGCAGATGTACCATTAGTGCCATAGGCACAGGCCAGATAATCCTAAATTTGGAAAGGAAAAGATGTCATGCAATTATTTTGCAGCCTAACATAATGTAGTTGTTTGGGAGCCAAAAATATGCCAAGCACATCTTTCTGTCATTGTTTTACAATAAAGTTGTGAGCCAGATAGCAACAGGGTTAGGGAGGCAGATCTCTGTCAGAATGTATGTGTTCTATAATGATAACCTACAGCACAGCTTACAGGAGTAGTACAG